>NW_028168058.1:40000-45000 GCF_964237585.1 Gallinula chloropus | reverse complement strand
CCCCAAGCAGCCCCTCTCCACTTGGGTCTGGGGGCTTTCGTTGGGCCGGGAACCTGGGAGGTACCTGCCCGGTTGCAGGTCGCGGCCCGAGAAGCACTCTCCGGCCAACATGCCAAACGTCCAGCGACTGCTCCCAAAGCGAAGGAGCCAGGACCCAAAGACCTAGCTGGCCTGAAGGGGCCCCAGGGGGCCCCCAAGCAGCCCCTCTCCATTTGGGTCTGGGGGCTTTCGTTGGGCCGGGAACCTGGGAGCTACCTGCCCGGTTGCAGGTCGCGGCCCGAGAAGCACTCTGCGGCCAACATGCCAAACGTCCAGCGACTGCTCCCAAAGCGAAGGAGCCAGGACCCAAAGACCTAGCTGGCCTGAAGGGGCCCCAGGGGGCCCCCAAGCAGCCCCTCTCCATTTGGGTCTGGGGGCTTTCGTTGGGCCGGGAACCTGGGAGGTACCTGCCCGGTTGCAGGTCGCGGCCCGAGAAGCACTCTCCGGCCAACATGCCAAACGTCCAGCGACTGCTCCCAAAGCGAAGGAGCCAGGACCCAAAGACCTAGCTGGCCTGAAGGGGCCCCAGGGGGCCCCCAAGCAGCCCTTCTCCATTTGGGTCTGGGGGCTTTCGTTGGGCCGGGAACCTGGGAGCTACCTGCCCGGTTGCAGGTCGCGGCCCGAGAAGCACTCTGCGGCCAACATGCCAAACGTCCAGCGACTGCTCCCAAAGCGAAGGAGCCAGGACCCAAAGACCTAGCTGGCCTGAAGGGGCCCCAGGGGGCCCCCAAGCAGCCCCTCTCCATTTGGGTCTGGGGGCTTTCGTTGGGGCGGGAACCTGGAGGTACCTGCCCGGTTGCAGGTCGCGGCCCGAGAAGCACTCTCCGGCCAACGTGCCAAACGTCCAGCGACTGCTCCCAAAGCGAAGGAGCCAGGACCCAAAGAACTAGCTGGCCTGAAGGGGCCCCAGGGGGCCCCCAAGCAGCCCCTCTCCATTTGGGTCTGGGGGCTTTCGTTGGGCCGGGAACCTGGGAGGTACCTGCCCGGTTGCAGGTCGCGGCCCGAGAAGCACTCTGCGGCCAACATGCCAAACGTCCAGCGACTGCTCCCAAAGCTAAGGAGCCAGGACCCAAAGAACTAGCTGGCCTGAAGGGGCCCCAGGGGGCCCCCAAGCAGCCCCTCTCCATTTGGGTCTGGGGGCTTTCGTTAGGGCCGGGAACCTGGGAGGTACCTGCCCGGTTGCAGGTCGCGGCCCGAGAAGCACTCTGCGGCCAACATGCCAAACGTCCAGCGACTGCTCCCAAAGCGAAGGAGCCAGGACCCAAAGACCTAGCTGGCCTGAAGGGGCCCCAGGGGGGCCCCAAGCAGCCCCTCTCCATTTGGGTCTGGGGGCTTTCGTTGGGCCGGGAACCTGGGAGGTACCTGCCCGGTTGCAGGTCGCGGCCCGAGAAGCACTCTCCGGCCAACATGCCCAACGTCCAGCGACTGCTCCCAAAGCGAAGGAGCCAGGACCCAAAGACCTAGCTGGCCTGAAGGGGCCCCAGGGGGGCCCCAAGCAGCCCCTCTCCATTTGGGTCTGGGGGCTTTCGTTGGGCCGGGAACCTGGGAGGTACCTGCCCGGTTGCAGGTCGCGGCCCGAGAAGCACTCTCCGGCCAACATGCCAAACGTCCAGCGACTGCTCCCAAAGCGAAGGAGCCAGGACCCAAAGACCTAGCTGGCCTGAAGGGGCCCCAGGGGGCCCCCAAGCAGCCCCTCTCCATTTGGGTCTGCGGGCTTTCGTTGGGCTGGGAACCTGGGAGGTACCTGCCCGGTTGCAGGTCGCGGCCCGAGAAGCACTCTCCGGCCAACGTGCCAAACGTCCAGCGACTGCTCCCAAAGCGAAGGAGCCAGGACCCAAAGACCTAGCTGGCCTGAAGGGGCCCCAGGGGGCCCCCAAGCAGCCCCTCTCCATTTGGGTCTGGGGGCTTTCGTTGGGCCGGGAACCTGGGAGGTACCTGCCCGGTTGCAGGTCGCGGCCCGAGAAGCACTCTCCGGCCAACGTGCCAAACGTCCAGCGACTGCTCCCAAAGCGAAGGAGCCAGGACCCAAAGACCTAGCTGGCCTGAAGGGGCCCCAGGGGGCCCCCAAGCAGCCCCTCTCCATTTGGGTCTGGGGGCTTTCGTTGGGCCGGGAACCTGGGAGGTACCTGCCCGGTTGCAGGTCGCGGCCCGAGAAGCACTCTGCGGCCAACATGCCAAACGTCCAGCGACTGCTCCCAAAGCGAAGGAGCCAGGACCCAAAGACCTAGCTGGCCTGAAGGGGCCCCAGGGGGCCCCCAAGCAGCCCCTCTCCATTTGGGTCTGGGGGCTTTCGTTGGGCCGGGAACCTGGGAGGTACCTGCCCGGTTGCAGGTCGCGGCCCGAGAAGCACTCTCCGGCCAACATGCCAAACGTCCAGCGACTGCTCCCAAAGCGAAGGAGCCAGGACCCAAAGACCTAGCTGGCCTGAAGGGGCCCCAGGGGGCCCCCAAGCAGCCCCTCTCCATTTGGGTCTGGGGGCTTTCGTTGGGCCGGGAACCTGGGAGGTACCTGCCCGGTTGCAGGTCGCGGCCCGAGAAGCACTCTGCGGCCAACATGCCAAACGTCCAGCGACTGCTCCCAAAGCGAAGGAGCCAGGACCCAAAGACCTAGCTGGCCTGAAGGGGCCCCAGGGGGCCCCCAAGCAGCCCCTCTCCATTTGGGTCTGGGGGCTTTCGTTGGGCCGGGAACCTGGGAGGTACCTGCCCGGTTGCAGGTCGCGGCCCGAGAAGCACTCTGCGGCCAACATGCCAAACGTCCAGCGACTGCTCCCAAAGCGAAGGAGCCAGGACCCAAAGACCTAGCTGGCCTGAAGGGGCCCCAGGGGGCCCCCAAGCAGCCCCTCTCCATTTGGGTCTGGGGGCTTTCGTTGGGCCGGGAACCTGGGAGCTACCTGCCCGGTTGCAGGTCGCGGCCCGAGAAGCACTCTGCGGCCAACATGCCAAACGTCCAGCGACTGCTCCCAAAGCGAAGGAGCCAGGACCCAAAGACCTAGCTGGCCTGAAGGGGCCCCAGGGGGCCCCCAAGCAGGCCCTCTCCATTTGGGTCTGGGGGCTTTCGTTGGGCCGGGAACCTGGGAGCTACCTGCCCGGTTGCAGGTCGCGGCCCGAGAAGCACTCTGCGGCCAACATGCCAAACGTCCAGCGACTGCTCCCAAAGCGAAGGAGCCAGGACCCAAAGACCTAGCTGGCCTGAAGGGGCCCCAGGGGGCCCCCAAGCAGCCCCTCTCCATTTGGGTCTGGGGGCTTTCGTTGGGCCGGGAACCTGGGAGGTACCTGCCCGGTTGCAGGTCGCGGCCCGAGAAGCACTCTCCGGCCAACATGCCAAACGTCCAGCGACTGCTCCCAAAGCGAAGGAGCCAGGACCCAAAGACCTAGCGGGCCTGAAGGGGCCCCAGGGGGCCCCCAAGCAGCCCCTCTCCATTTGGGTCTGGGGGCTTTCGTTGGGCCGGGAACCTGGGAGGTACCTGCCCGGTTGCAGGTCGCGGCCCGAGAAGCACTCTGCGGCCAACATGCCAAACGTCCAGCGACTGCTCCCAAAGCGAAGGAGCCAGGACCCAAAGACCTAGCTGGCCTGAAGGGGCCCCAGGGGGCCCCCAAGCAGCCCCTCTCCATTTGGGTCTGGGGGCTTTCGTTGGGCCGGGAACCTGGGAGGTACCTGCCCGGTTGCAGGTCGCGGCCCGAGAAGCACTCTCCGGCCAACATGCCAAACGTCCAGCGACTGCTCCCAAAGCGAAGGAGCCAGGACCCAAAGACCTAGCGGGCCTGAAGGGGCCCCAGGGGGCCCCCAAGCAGCCCCTCTCCATTTGGGTCTGGGGGCTTTCGTTGGGCCGGGAACCTGGGAGGTACCAGCCCGGTTGCAGGTCGCGGCCCGAGAAGCACTCTCCGGCCAACATGCCCAAACGTCCAGCGACTGCTCCCAAAGCGAAGGAGCCAGGACCCAAAGACCTAGCTGGCCTGAAGGGGCCCCAGGGGGCCCCCAAGCAGCCCCTCTCCATTTGGGTCTGGGGGCTTTCGTTGGGCCGGGAACCTGGGAGCTACCTGCCCGGTTGCAGGTCGCGGCCCGAGAAGCACTCTGCGGCCAACATGCCAAACGTCCAGAGACTGCTCCCAAAGCGAAGGAGCCAGGACCCAAAGACCTAGCTGACCTGAAGGGGCCCCAGGGGGCCCCCAAGCAGCCCCTCTCCATTTGGGTCTGGGGGCTTTCGTTGGGCCGGGAACCTGGGAGGTACCTGCCCGGTTGCAGTTCGCGGCCCGAGAAGCACTCTGCGGCCAACATGCAAAACGTCCAGCAACTGCTCCCAAAGCGAAGGAGCCAGGACCCAAAGACCTAGCTGGCCTGAAGGGGCCCCAGGGGGCCCCCAAGCAGCCCCTCTCCATTTGGGTCTGGGGGCTTTCGTTGGGCCGGGAACCTGGGAGGTACCTTCCCGGTTGCAGGTCGCGGCCCGAGAAGCACTCTGCGGCCAACATGCCAAACGTCCAGCGACTGCTCCCAAAGCGAAGGAGCCAGGACCCAAAGACCTAGCTGGCCTGAAGGGGCCCCAGGGGGCCCCCAAGCAGCCCCTCTCCATTTGGGTCTGGGGGCTTTCGTTGGGCCGGGAACCTGGGAGGTACCTGCCCGGTTGCAGGTCGCGGCCCGAGAAGCACTCACTGGCCAACATGCCCAACGTCCAGCGACTGCTCCCAAAGCGAAGGAGCCAGGACCCAAAGACCTAGCTGGCCTGAAGGGGCCCCAGGGGGCCCCCAAGCAGCCCCTCTCCATTTGGGTCTGGGGGCTTTCGTTGGGCGGGGAACCTGGGAGGTACCTGCCCGGTTGCAGGTCGCGGCCCGAGAAGCACTCTGCGGCCAACATGCCAAACGTCCAGCGACTGCTCCCAAAGCGAAGGAGCCAGGACCCAAAGACCTAGCTGGCCTGAAGGGGCCCCAGGGGGCCCCCAAGCAGCCCCTCTCCATTTGGGTCTGGGG
>NW_028168058.1:0-30000 GCF_964237585.1 Gallinula chloropus | reverse complement strand
GGTTGCAGGTCGCGGCCCGAGAAGCACTCTGCGGCCAACATGCCAAACGTCCAGCGACTGCTCCCAAAGCGAAGGAGCCAGGACCCAAAGACCTAGCTGGCCTGAAGGGGCCCCAGGGGGCCCCCAAGCAGCCCCTCTCCATTTGGGTCTGGGGGCTTTCGTTGGGCCGGGAACCTGGGAGGTACCTGCCCGGTTGCAGGTCGCGGCCCGAGAAGCACCCTCCGGCCAACATGCCCAAACGTCCAGCGACTGCTCCCAAAGCGAAGGAGCCAGGACCCAAAGACCTAGCTGGCCTGAAGGGGCCCCAGGGAGCCCCCAAGCAGCCCCTCTCCATTTGGGTCTGGGGGCTTTCGTTGGGCCGGGAACCTGGGAGGTACCTGCCCGGTTGCAGGTCGCGGCCCGAGAAGCACTCTGCGGCCAACATGCCAAACGTCCAGCGACTGCTCCCAAAGCGAAGGAGCCAGGACCCAAAGACCTAGCTGGCCTGAAGGGGCCCCAGGGGGCCCCCAAGCAGCCCCTCTCCATTTGGGTCTGGGGGCTTTCGTTGGGCCGGGAACCTGGGAGCTACCTGCCCGGTTGCAGGTCGCGGCCCGAGAAGCACTCTCCGGCCAACATGCCAAACGTCGAGCGACTGCTCCCAAAGCGAAGGAGCCAGGACCCAAAGACCTAGCTGGCCTGAAGGGGCCCCAGGGGGCCCCCAAGCAGCCCCTCTCCATTTGGGTCTGGGGGCTTTCATTGGGCCGGGAACCTGGGAGGTACCTGCCCGGTTGCAGGTCGCGGCCCGAGAAGCACTCTCCGGCACACATGCCAAACGTCCAGCGACTGCTCCCAAAGCGAAGGAGCCAGGACCCAAAGACCTAGCTGGCCTGAAGGGGCCCCAGGGGGCCCCCAAGCAGCCCCTCTCCATTTGGGTCTGGGGGCTTTCATTGGGCCGGGAACCTGGGAGGTACCTGCCCGGTTGCAGGTCGCGGCCCGAGAAGCACTCTGCGGCCAACATGCCAAACGTCCAGCGACTGCTCCCAAAGCGAAGGAGCCAGGACCCAAAGACCTAGCTGGCCTGAAGGGGCCCCAGGGGGCCCCCAAGCAGCCCCTCTCAATTTGGGTCTGGGGGCTTTCGTTGGGCCGGGAACCTGGGAGGTACCTGCCCGGTTGCAGGTCGCGGCCCGAGAAGCACTCTGTGGCCAACATGCCAAACGTCCAGCGACTGCTCCCAAAGCGAAGGAGCCAGGACCCAAAGACCTAGCTGGCCTGAAGGGGCCCCAGGGGGCCCCCAAGCAGCCCCTCTCCATTTGGGTCTGGGGGCTTTCGTTGGGCCGGGAACCTGGGAGGTACCTGCCCGGTTGCAGGTCGCGGCCCGAGAAGCACTCTCTGGCCAACATGCCAAACGTCCAGCGACTGCTCCCAAAGCGAAGGAGCCAGGACCCAAAGACCTAGCTGGCCTGAAGGGGCCCCAGGGGGCCCCCAAGCAGCCCCTCTCCATTTGGGTCTGGGGGCTTTCGTTGGGCCGGGAACCTGGGAGGTACCTGCCCGGTTGCAGGTCGCGGCCCGAGAAGCACTCTGCGGCCAACATGCCAAACGTCCAGCGACTGCTCCCAAAGCGAAGGAGCCAGGACCCAAAGACCTAGCTGGCCTGAAGGGGCCCCAGGGGGCCCCCAAGCAGCCCCTCTCCACTTGGGTCTGGGGGCTTTCGTTGGGCCGGGAACCTGGGAGGTACCTGCCCGGTTGCAGGTCGCGGCCCGAGAAGCACTCTGCGGCCAACATGCCAAACGTCCAGCGACTGCTCCCAAAGCGAAGGAGCCAGGACCCAAAGACCTAGCTGGCCTGAAGGGGCCCCAGGGGGCCCCCAAGCAGCCCCTCTCCATTTGGGTCTGGGGGCTTTCGTTGGGCCGGGAACCTGGGAGGTACCTGCCCGGTTGCAGGTCGCGGCCCGAGAAGCACTCTCCGGCCAACATGCCAAACGTCCAGCGACTGCTCCCAAAGCGAAGGAGCCAGGACCCAAAGACCTAGCTGGCCTGAAGGGGCCCCAGGGGGCCCCCAAGCAGCCCTTCTCCATTTGGGTCTGGGGGCTTTCGTTGGGCCGGGAACCTGGGAGCTACCTGCCCGGTTGCAGGTCGCGGCCCGAGAAGCACTCTCTGGCCAACATGCCAAACGTCCAGCGACTGCTCCCAAAGCGAAGGAGCCAGGACCCAAAGAACTAGCTGGCCTGAAGGGGCCCCAGGGGGCCCCCAAGCAGCCCCTCTCCATTTGGGTCTGGGGGCTTTCGTTGGGCCGGGAACCTGGGAGGTACCTGCCCGGTTGCAGGTCGCGGCCCGAGAAGCACTCTGCGGCCAACATGCCAAACGTCCAGCGACTGCTCCCAAAGCTAAGGAGCCAGGACCCAAAGAACTAGCTGGCCTGAAGGGGCCCCAGGGGGCCCCCAAGCAGCCCCTCTCCATTTGGGTCTGGGGGCTTTCGTTAGGGCCGGGAACCTGGGAGGTACCTGCCCGGTTGCAGGTCGCGGCCCGAGAAGCACTCTGCGGCCAACATGCCAAACGTCCAGCGACTGCTCCCAAAGCGAAGGAGCCAGGACCCAAAGACCTAGCTGGCCTGAAGGGGCCCCAGGGGGGCCCCAAGCAGCCCCTCTCCATTTGGGTCTGGGGGCTTTCGTTGGGCCGGGAACCTGGGAGGTACCTGCCCGGTTGCAGGTCGCGGCCCGAGAAGCACTCTCCGGCCAACATGCCCAACGTCCAGCGACTGCTCCCAAAGCGAAGGAGCCAGGACCCAAAGACCTAACTGGCCTGAAGGGGCCCCAGGGGGGCCCCAAGCAGCCCCTCTCCATTTGGGTCTGGGGGCTTTCGTTGGGCCGGGAACCTGGGAGGTACCTGCCCGGTTGCAGGTCGCGGCCCGAGAAGCACTCTCCGGCCAACATGCCAAACGTCCAGCGACTGCTCCCAAAGCGAAGGAGCCAGGACCCAAAGACCTAGCTGGCCTGAAGGGGCCCCAGGGGGCCCCCAAGCAGCCCCTCTCCATTTGGGTCTGCGGGCTTTCGTTGGGCTGGGAACCTGGGAGGTACCTGCCCGGTTGCAGGTCGCGGCCCGAGAAGCACTCTCCGGCCAACGTGCCAAACGTCCAGCGACTGCTCCCAAAGCGAAGGAGCCAGGACCCAAAGACCTAGCTGGCCTGAAGGGGCCCCAGGGGGCCCCCAAGCAGCCCCTCTCCATTTGGGTCTGGGGGCTTTCGTTGGGCCGGGAACCTGGGAGGTACCTGCCCGGTTGCAGGTCGCGGCCCGAGAAGCACTCTCCGGCCAACGTGCCAAACGTCCAGCGACTGCTCCCAAAGCGAAGGAGCCAGGACCCAAAGACCTAGCTGGCCTGAAGGGGCCCCAGGGGGCCCCCAAGCAGCCCCTCTCCATTTGGGTCTGGGGGCTTTCGTTGGGCCGGGAACCTGGGAGGTACCTGCCCGGTTGCAGGTCGCGGCCCGAGAAGCACTCTGCGGCCAACATGCCAAACGTCCAGCGACTGCTCCCAAAGCGAAGGAGCCAGGACCCAAAGACCTAGCTGGCCTGAAGGGGCCCCAGGGGGCCCCCAAGCAGCCCCTCTCCATTTGGGTCTGGGGGCTTTCGTTGGGCCGGGAACCTGGGAGGTACCTGCCCGGTTGCAGGTCGCGGCCCGAGAAGCACTCTCCGGCCAACATGCCAAACGTCCAGCGACTGCTCCCAAAGCGAAGGAGCCAGGACCCAAAGACCTAGCTGGCCTGAAGGGGCCCCAGGGGGCCCCCAAGCAGCCCCTCTCCATTTGGGTCTGGGGGCTTTCGTTGGGCCGGGAACCTGGGAGGTACCTGCCCGGTTGCAGGTCGCGGCCCGAGAAGCACTCTGCGGCCAACATGCCAAACGTCCAGCGACTGCTCCCAAAGCGAAGGAGCCAGGACCCAAAGACCTAGCTGGCCTGAAGGGGCCCCAGGGGGCCCCCAAGCAGCCCCTCTCCATTTGGGTCTGGGGGCTTTCGTTGGGCCGGGAACCTGGGAGGTACCTGCCCGGTTGCAGGTCGCGGCCCGAGAAGCACTCTGCGGCCAACATGCCAAACGTCCAGCGACTGCTCCCAAAGCGAAGGAGCCAGGACCCAAAGACCTAGCTGGCCTGAAGGGGCCCCAGGGGGCCCCCAAGCAGCCCCTCTCCATTTGGGTCTGGGGGCTTTCGTTGGGCCGGGAACCTGGGAGCTACCTGCCCGGTTGCAGGTCGCGGCCCGAGAAGCACTCTGCGGCCAACATGCCAAACGTCCAGCGACTGCTCCCAAAGCGAAGGAGCCAGGACCCAAAGACCTAGCTGGCCTGAAGGGGCCCCAGGGGGCCCCCAAGCAGGCCCTCTCCATTTGGGTCTGGGGGCTTTCGTTGGGCCGGGAACCTGGGAGCTACCTGCCCGGTTGCAGGTCGCGGCCCGAGAAGCACTCTGCGGCCAACATGCCAAACGTCCAGCGACTGCTCCCAAAGCGAAGGAGCCAGGACCCAAAGACCTAGCTGGCCTGAAGGGGCCCCAGGGGGCCCCCAAGCAGCCCCTCTCCATTTGGGTCTGGGGGCTTTCGTTGGGCCGGGAACCTGGGAGGTACCTGCCCGGTTGCAGGTCGCGGCCCGAGAAGCACTCTGCGGCCAACATGCCAAACGTCCAGCGACTGCTCCCAAAGCGAAGGAGCCAGGACCCAAAGACCTAGCGGGCCTGAAGGGGCCCCAGGGGGCCCCCAAGCAGCCCCTCTCCATTTGGGTCTGGGGGCTTTCGTTGGGCCGGGAACCTGGGAGGTACCTGCCCGGTTGCAGTTCGCGGCCCGAGAAGCACTCTGCGGCCAACATGCAAAACGTCCAGCAACTGCTCCCAAAGCGAAGGAGCCAGGACCCAAAGACCTAGCTGGCCTGAAGGGGCCCCAGGGGGCCCCCAAGCAGCCCCTCTCCATTTGGGTCTGGGGGCTTTCGTTGGGCCGGGAACCTGGGAGGTACCTTCCCGGTTGCAGGTCGCGGCCCGAGAAGCACTCTGCGGCCAACATGCCAAACGTCCAGCGACTGCTCCCAAAGCGAAGGAGCCAGGACCCAAAGACCTAGCTGGCCTGAAGGGGCCCCAGGGGGCCCCCAAGCAGCCCCTCTCCATTTGGGTCTGGGGGCTTTCGTTGGGCCGGGAACCTGGGAGGTACCTGCCCGGTTGCAGGTCGCGGCCCGAGAAGCACTCACTGGCCAACATGCCCAACGTCCAGCGACTGCTCCCAAAGCGAAGGAGCCAGGACCCAAAGACCTAGCTGGCCTGAAGGGGCCCCAGGGGGCCCCCAAGCAGCCCCTCTCCATTTGGGTCTGGGGGCTTTCGTTGGGCGGGGAACCTGGGAGGTACCTGCCCGGTTGCAGGTCGCGGCCCGAGAAGCACTCTGCGGCCAACATGCCAAACGTCCAGCGACTGCTCCCAAAGCGAAGGAGCCAGGACCCAAAGACCTAGCTGGCCTGAAGGGGCCCCAGGGGGCCCCCAAGCAGCCCCTCTCCATTTGGGTCTGGGGGCTTTCGTTGGGCCGGGAACCTGGGAGGTACCTGCCCGGTTGCAGGTCGCGGCCCGAGAAGCACTCTGCGGCCAACATGCCAAACGTCCAGCGACTGCTCCCAAAGCGAAGGAGCCAGGACCCAAAGACCTAGCTGGCCTGAAGGGGCCCCAGGGGGCCCCCAAGCAGCCCCTCTCCATTTGGGTCTGGGGGCTTTCGTTGGGCCGGGAACCTGGGAGGTACCTGCCCGGTTGCAGGTCGCGGCCCGAGAAGCACTCTGCGGCCAACATGCCAAACGTCCAGCGACTGCTCCCAAAGCGAAGGAGCCAGGACCCAAAGACCTAGCTGGCCTGAAGGGGCCCCAGGGGGCCCCCAAGCAGCCCCTCTCCATTTGGGTCTGGGGGCTTTCGTTGGGCCGGGAACCTGGGAGCTACCTGCCCGGTTGCAGGTCGCGGCCCGAGAAGCACTCTGCGGCCAACATGCCAAACGTCCAGCGACTGCTCCCAAAGCGAAGGAGCCAGGACCCAAAGACCTAGCTGGCCTGAAGGGGCCCCAGGGGGCCCCCAAGCAGCCCCTCTCCATTTGGGTCTGGGGGCTTTCGTTGGGCCGGGAACCTGGGAGCTACCTGCCCGGTTGCAGGTCGCGGCCCGAGAAGCACTCTGCGGCCAACATGCCAAACGTCCAGCGACTGCTCCCAAAGCGAAGGAGCCAGGACCCAAAGACCTAGCTGGCCTGAAGGGGCCCCAGGGGGCCCCCAAGCAGCCCCTCTCCATTTGGGTCTGGGGGCTTTCGTTGGGCCGGGAACCTGGGAGGTACCTGCCCGGTTGCAGGTCGCGGCCCGAGAAGCACTCTGCGGCCAACATGCCAAACGTCCAGCGACTGCTCCCAAAGCGAAGGAGCCAGGACCCAAAGACCTAGCGGGCCTGAAGGGGCCCCAGGGGGCCCCCAAGCAGCCCCTCTCCATTTGGGTCTGGGGGCTTTCGTTGGGCCGGGAACCTGGGAGGTACCTGCCCGGTTGCAGGTCGCGGCCCGAGAAGCACTCTGCGGCCAACATGCCAAACGTCCAGCGACTGCTCCCAAAGCGAAGGAGCCAGGACCCAAAGACCTAGCTGGCCTGAAGGGGCCCCAGGGGGCCCCCAAGCAGCCCCTCTCCATTTGGGTCTGGGGGCTTTCGTTGGGCCGGGAACCTGGGAGGTACCTGCCCGGTTGCAGGTCGCGGCCCGAGAAGCACTCTCCGGCCAACATGCCAAACGTCCAGCGACTGCTCCCAAAGCGAAGGAGCCAGGACCCAAAGACCTAGCGGGCCTGAAGGGGCCCCAGGGGGCCCCCAAGCAGCCCCTCTCCATTTGGGTCTGGGGGCTTTCGTTGGGCCGGGAACCTGGGAGGTACCTGCCCGGTTGCAGGTCGCGGCCCGAGAAGCACTCTCCGGCCAACATGCCCAAACGTCTAGCGACTGCTCCCAAAGCGAAGGAGCCAGGACCCAAAGACCTAGCTGGCCTGAAGGGGCCCCAGGGGGCCCCCAAGCAGCCCCTCTCCATTTGGGTCTGGGGGCTTTCGTTGGGCCGGGAACCTGGGAGCTACCTGCCCGGTTGCAGGTCGCGGCCCGAGAAGCACTCTGCGGCCAACATGCCAAACGTCCAGAGACTGCTCCCAAAGCGAAGGAGCCAGGACCCAAAGACCTAGCTGACCTGAAGGGGCCCCAGGGGGCCCCCAAGCAGCCCCTCTCCATTTGGGTCTGGGGGCTTTCGTTGGGCCGGGAACCTGGGAGGTACCTGCCCGGTTGCAGTTCGCGGCCCGAGAAGCACTCTGCGGCCAACATGCAAAACGTCCAGCAACTGCTCCCAAAGCGAAGGAGCCAGGACCCAAAGACCTAGCTGGCCTGAAGGGGCCCCAGGGGGCCCCCAAGCAGCCCCTCTCCATTTGGGTCTGGGGGCTTTCGTTGGGCCGGGAACCTGGGAGGTACCTTCCCGGTTGCAGGTCGCGGCCCGAGAAGCACTCTGCGGCCAACATGCCAAACGTCCAGCGACTGCTCCCAAAGCGAAGGAGCCAGGACCCAAAGACCTAGCTGGCCTGAAGGGGCCCCAGGGGGCCCCCAAGCAGCCCCTCTCCATTTGGGTCTGGGGGCTTTCGTTGGGCCGGGAACCTGGGAGGTACCTGCCCGGTTGCAGGTCGCGGCCCGAGAAGCACTCACTGGCCAACATGCCCAACGTCCAGCGACTGCTCCCAAAGCGAAGGAGCCAGGACCCAAAGACCTAGCTGGCCTGAAGGGGCCCCAGGGGGCCCCCAAGCAGCCCCTCTCCATTTGGGTCTGGGGGCTTTCGTTGGGCGGGGAACCTGGGAGGTACCTGCCCGGTTGCAGGTCGCGGCCCGAGAAGCACTCTGCGGCCAACATGCCAAACGTCCAGCGACTGCTCCCAAAGCGAAGGAGCCAGGACCCAAAGACCTAGCTGGCCTGAAGGGGCCCCAGGGGGCCCCCAAGCAGCCCCTCTCCATTTGGGTCTGGGGGCTTTCGTTGGGCCGGGAACCTGGGAGGTACCTGCCCGGTTGCAGGTCGCGGCCCGAGAAGCACTCTCCGGCCAACATGCCAAACGTCCAGCGACTGCTCCCAAAGCGAAGGAGCCAGGACCCAAAGACCTAGCTGGCCTGAAGGGGCCCCAGGGGGCCCCCAAGCAGCCCCTCTCCATTTGGGTCTGGGGGCTTTCGTTGGGCCGGGAACCTGGGAGGTACCTGCCCGGTTGCAGGTCGCGGCCCGAGAAGCACTCTGCGGCCAACATGCCAAACGTCCAGCGACTGCTCCCAAAGCGAAGGAGCCAGGACCCAAAGACCTAGCTGGCCTGAAGGGGCCCCAGGGGGCCCCCAAGCAGCCCCTCTCCATTTGGGTCTGGGGGCTTTCGTTGGGCCGGGAACCTGGGAGGTACCTGCCCAGTTGCAGGTCGCGGCCCGAGAAGCACTCTCCGGCCAACATGCCAAACGTCCAGCGACTGCTCCCAAAGCGAAGGAGCCAGGACCCAAAGACCTAGCTGGCCTGAAGGGGCCCCAGGGGGCCCCCAAGCAGCCCCTCTCCATTTGGGTCTGGGGGCTTTCGTTGGGCCGGGAACCTGGGAGGTACCTGCCCGGTTGCAGGTCGCGGCCCGAGAAGCACTCTGCGGCCAACATGCCAAACGTCCAGCGACTGCTCCGAAAGCGAAGGAGCCAGGACCCAAAGACGTAGCTGGCCTGAAGGGGCCCCAGGGGGCCCCCAAGCAGCCCCTCTCCATTTGGGTCTGGGGGCTTTCGTTGGGCTGGGAACCTGGGAGGTACCTGCCCGGTTGCAGGTCGCGGCCCGAGAAGCACTCTGCGGCCAACATGCCAAACGTCCAGCGACTGCTCCCAAAGCGAAGGAGCCAGGACCCAAAGACCTAGCTGGCCTGAAGGGGCCCCAGGGGGCCCCCAAGCAGCCCCTCTCCATTTGGGTCTGGGGGCTTTCGTTGGGCCGGGAACCTGGGAGGTACCTGCCCGGTTGCAGGTCGCGGCCCGAGAAGCACTCTGCGGCCAACATGCCAAACGTCCAGCGACTGCTCCCAAAGCGAAGCAGCCAGGACCCAAAGACCTAGCTGGCCTGAAGGGGCCCCAGGGGGCCCCCAAGCAGCCCCTCTCCATTTGGGTCTGGGGGCTTTCGTTGGGCCGGGAACCTGGGAGGTACCTGCCCGGTTGCAGGTCGCGGCCCGAGAAGCACTCTGCGGCCAACATGCCAAACGTCCAGCGACTGCTCCCAAAGCGAAGGAGCCAGGACCCAAAGACCTAGCTGGCCTGAAGGGGCCCCAGGGGGCCCCCAAGCAGCCCCTCTCCATTTGGGTCTGGGGGCTTTCGTTGGGCCGGGAACCTGGGAGGTACCTGCCCAGTTGCAGGTCGCGGCCCGAGAAGCACTCTCCGGCCAACATGCCAAACGTCCAGCGACTGCTCCCAAAGCGAAGGAGCCAGGACCCAAAGACCTAGCTGGCCTGAAGGGGCCCCAGGGGGCCCCCAAGCAGCCCCTCTCCATTTGGGTCTGGGGGCTTTCGTTGGGCCGGGAACCTGGGAGCTACCTGCCCGGTTGCAGGTCGCGGCCCGAGAAGCACTCTGCGGCCAACATGCCAAACGTCCAGCGACTGCTCCCAAAGCGAAGGAGCCAGGACCCAAAGACCTAGCTGGCCTGAAGGGGCCCCAGGGGGCCCCCAAGCAGCCCCTCTCCATTTGGGTCTGGGGGCTTTCGTTGGGCTGGGAACCTGGGAGGTACCTGCCCGGTTGCAGGTCGCGGCCCGAGAAGCACTCTGCGGCCAACATGCCAAACGTCCAGCGACTGCTCCCAAAGCGAAGGAGCCAGGACCCAAAGACCTAGCTGGCCTGAAGGGGCCCCAGGGGGCCCCCAAGCAGCCCCTCTCCATTTGGGTCTGGGGGCTTTCGTTGGGCCGGGAACCTGGGAGGTACCTGCCCGGTTGCAGGTCGCGGCCCGAGAAGCACTCTGCGGCCAACATGCCAAACGTCCAGCGACTGCTCCCAAAGCGAAGCAGCCAGGACCCAAAGACCTAGCTGGCCTGAAGGGGCCCCAGGGGGCCCCCAAGCAGCCCCTCTCCATTTGGGTCTGGGGGCTTTCGTTGGGCCGGGAACCTGGGAGCTACCTGCCCGGTTGCAGGTCGCGGCCCGAGAAGCACTCTGCGGCCAACATGCCAAACGTCCAGCGACTGCTCCCAAAGCGAAGGAGCCAGGACCCAAAGACCTAGCTGGCCTGAAGGGGCCCCAGGGGGCCCCCAAGCAGCCCCTCTCCATTTGGGTCTGGGGGCTTTCGTTGGGCCGGGAACCTGGGAGGTACCTGCCCAGTTGCAGGTCGCGGCCCGAGAAGCACTCTCCGGCCAACATGCCAAACGTCCAGCGACTGCTCCCAAAGCGAAGGAGCCAGGACCCAAAGACCTAGCTGGCCTGAAGGGGCCCCAGGGGGCCCCCAAGCAGCCCCTCTCCATTTGGGTCTGGGGGCTTTCGTTGGGCCGGGAACCTGGGAGCTACCTGCCCGGTTGCAGGTCGCGGCCCGAGAAGCACTCTGCGGCCAACATGCCAAACGTCCAGCGACTGCTCCCAAAGCGAAGGAGCCAGGACCCAAAGACCTAGCTGGCCTGAAGGGGCCCCAGGGGGCCCCAAAGCAGCCCCTCTCCATTTGGGTCTGGGGGCTTTCGTTGGGCTGGGAACCTGGGAGGTACCTGCCCGGTTGCAGGTCGCGGCCCGAGAAGCACTCTGCGGCCAACATGCCAAACGTCCAGCGACTGCTCCCAAAGCGAAGGAGCCAGGACCCAAAGACCTAGCTGGCCTGAAGGGGCCCCAGGGGGCCCCCAAGCAGCCCCTCTCCATTTGGGTCTGGGGGCTTTCGTTGGGCCGGGAACCTGGGAGGTACCTGCCCGGTTGCAGGTCGCGGCCCGAGAAGCACTCTGCGGCCAACATGCCAAACGTCCAGCGACTGCTCCCAAAGCGAAGCAGCCAGGACCCAAAGACCTAGCTGGCCTGAAGGGGCCCCAGGGGGCCCCCAAGCATCCCCTCTCCATTTGGGTCTGGGGGTTTTCGTTGGGCCGGGAACCTGGGAGGTACCTGCCCGGTTGCAGGTCGCGGCCCGAGAAGCACTCTGCGGCCAACATGCCAAACGTCCAGCGACTGCTCCCAAAGAGAAGGAGCCAGGACCCAAAGACCTAGCTGGCCTGAAGGGGCCCCAGGGGGCCCCCAAGCAGCCCCTCTCCATTTGGGTCTGGGGGCTTTCGTTGGGCCGGGAACCTGGGAGGTACCTGCCCGGTTGCAGGTCGCGGCCCGAGAAGCACTCTCCGGCCAACATGCCAAATGTCCAGCGACTGCTCCCAAAGCGAAGGAGCCAGGACCCAAAGACCTAGCTGGCCTGAAGGGGCCCCAGGGGGCCCCCAAGCAGCCCCTCTCCATTTGGGTCTGGGGGCTTTCGTTGGGCCGGGAACCTGGGAGGTACCTGCCCGGTTGCAGGTCGCGGCCCGAGAAGCACTCTCCGGCCAACATGCCAAACGTCCAGCGACTGCTCCCAAAGCGAAGGAGCCAGGACCCAAAGACCTAGCTGGCCTGAAGGGTCACAGGGGGCCCCCAAGCAGCCCCTCTCCATTTGGGTCTGGGGGCTTTCATTGGGCCGGGAACCTGGGAGCTACCTGCCCGGTTTCAGGTCGCGGCCTGAGAAGCACTCTGTGGCCAACATGCCAAACGTCCAGCGACTGCTCCCAAAGCGAAGGAGCCAGGACCCAAAGACCTAGCTGGCCTGAAGGGGCCCCAGGGGGCCCCCAAGCAGCCCCTCTCCATTTGGGTCTGGGGGCTTTCGTTGGGCCGGGAACCTGGGAGGTACCTGCCCGGTTGCAGGTCGCGGCCCGAGAAGCACTCTGCGGCCAACATGCCAAACGTCCAGCGACTGCTCCCAAAGCGAAGGAGCCAGGACCCAAAGACCTAGCTGGCCTGAAGGGGCCCCAGGGGGCCCACAAGCAGCCCCTCTCCATTTGGGTCTGGGGGCTTTCGTTGGGCCGGGAACCTGGGAGGTACCTGCCCGGTTGCAGGTCGCGGCCCGAGAAGCACTCTGCGGCCAACATGCCAAACGTCCAGCGACTGCTCCCAAAGCGAAGGAGCCAGGACCCAAAGACCTAGCTGGCCTGAAGGGGCCCCAGGGGGCCCCCAAGCAGCCCCTCTCCATTTGGGTCTGGGGGCTTTCGTTGGGCCGGGAACCTGGGAGGTACCTGCCCGGTTGCAGGTCGCGTCCCGAGAAGCACTCTGCGGCCAACATGCCAAACGTCCAGCGACTGCTCCCAAAGCGAAGGAGCCAGGACCCAAAGACCTAGCTGGCCTGAAGGGGCCCCAGGGGGCCCCCAAGCAGCCCCTCTCCATTTGGGTCTGGGGGCTTTCGTTGGGCCGGGAACCTGGGAGGTACCTGCCCGGTTGCAGGTCGCGGCCCGAGAAGCACTCTCCGGCCAACGTGCCAAACGTCCAGCGACTGCTCCCAAAGCGAAGGAGCCAGGACCCAAAGACCTAGCTGGCCTGAAGGGGCCCCAGGGGGCCCCCAAGCAGCCCCTCTCCATTTGGGTCTGGGGGCTTTCGTTGGGCCGGGAACCTGGGAGGTACCTGCCCAGTTGCAGGTCGCGGCCCGAGAAGCACTCTGCGGCCAACATGCCAAACGTCCAGCGACTGCTCCCAAAGCGAAGGAGCCAGGACCCAAAGACCTAGCTGGCCTGAAGGGGCCCCAGGGGGCCCCCAAGAAGCCCCTCTCCATTTGGGTCTGGGGGCTTTCGTTGGGCCGGGAACCTGGGAGGTACCTGCCCGGTTGCAGGTCGCGGCCCGAGAAGCACTCTGTGGCCAACATGCCAAACGTCCAGCGACTGCTCCCAAAGCGAAGGAGCCAGGACCCAAAGACCTAGCTGGCCTGAAGGGGCCCCAGGGGGCCCCCAAGCAGCCCCTCTCCATTTGGGTCTGGGGGCTTTCGTTGGGCCGGGAACCTGGGAGGTACCTGCCCGGTTGCAGGTCGCGGCCCGAGAAGCACTCTCCGGCCAACATGCCAAACGTCCAGCGACTGCTCCCAAAGCGAAGGAGTCAGGACCCAAAGACCTAGCTGGCCTGAAGGGGCCCCAGGGAGCCCCCCATCAGCCCCTCTCCATTTGGGTCTGGGGGCTTTCATTGGGCCGGGAACCTGGGAGCTACCTGCCCGGTTTCAGGTCGCGGCCTGAGAACACTCTGTGGACAACATGCCCAAACGTCCAGCGACTGCTCCCAAAGCGAAGGAGCCAGGACCCAAAGACCTAGCTGGCCTGAAGGGGCCCCAGGGGGCCCCCAAGCAGCCCCTCTCCATTTGGGTCTGGGGGCTTTCGTTGGGCCGGGAACCTGGGAGGTACCTGCCCGGTTGCAGGTCGCGGCCCGAGAAGCACTCTGCGGCCAACATGCCAAACGTCCAGCGACTGCTCCCAAAGCGAAGGAGCCAGGACCCAAAGACCTAGCTGGCCTGAAGGGGCCCCAGGGGGCCCCCAAGCAGCCCCTCTCCATTTGGGTCTGGGGGCTTTCGTTGGGCCGGGAACCTTGGAGGTACCTGCCCGGTTGCAGGTCGCGGCCCGAGAAGCACTCTCCGGCCAACGTGCCAAACGTCCAGCGACTGCTCCCAAAGCGAAGGAGCCAGGACCCAAAGACCTAGCTGGCCTGAAGGGGCCCCAGGGGGCCCCCAAGCAGCCCCTCTCCATTTGGGTCTGGGGGCTTTCGTTGGGCCGGGAACCTGGGAGGTACCTGCCCGGTTGCAGGTCGCGGCCCGAGAAGCACTCTGCGGCCAACATGCCAAACGTCCAGCGACTGCTCCCAAAGCGAAGGAGCCAGGACCCAAAGACCTAGCTGGCCTGAGGGGGCCCCAGGGGGCCCCCAAGCAGCCCCTCTCCATTTGGGTCTGGGGGCTTTCGTTGGGCCGGGAACCTGGGAGGTACCTGCCCGGTTGCAGGTCGCGGCCCGAGAAGCACTCTCCGGCCAACATGCCAAACGTCCAGCGACTGCTCCCAAAGCGAAGGAGCCAGGACCCAAAGACCTAGCTGGCCTGAAGGGGCCCCAGGGGGCCCCCAAGCAGCCCCTCTCCATTTGGGTCTGGGGGCTTTCGTTGGGCCGGGAACCTGGGAGGTACCTGCCCGGTTGCAGGTCGCGTCCCGAGAAGCACTCTGCGGCCAACATGCCAAACGTCCAGCGACTGCTCCCAAAGCGAAGGAGCCAGGACCCAAAGACCTAGCTGGCCTGAAGGGGCCCCAGGGGGCCCCCAAGCAGCCCCTCTCCATTTGGGTCTGGGGGCTTTCGTTGGGCCGGGAACCTGGGAGGTACCTGCCCGGTTGCAGGTCGCGGCCCGAGAAGCACTCTGCGGCCAACATGCCAAACGTCCAGCGACTGCTCCCAAAGCGAAGGAGCCAGGACCCAAAGACCTAGCTGGCCTGAAGGGGCCCCAGGGGGCCCCCAAGCAGCCCCTCTCCATTTGGGTCTGGGGGCTTTCGTTGGGCTGGGAACCTGGGAGGTACCTGCCCAGTTGCAGGTCGCGGCCCGAGAAGCACTCTCCGGCCAACGTGCCGAACGTCCAGCGACTGCTCCCAAAGCGAAGGAGCCAGGACCCAAAGACCTAGCTGGCCTGAAGGGGTCCCAGGGGGCCCCCAAGCAGCCCCTCTCCATTTGGGTCTGGGGGCTTTCGTTGGGCCGGGAACCTGGGAGGTACCTGCCCGGTTGCAGGTCGCGGCCCGAGAAGCACTCTGCGGCCAACATGCCAAACGTCCAGCGACTGCTCCCAAAGCGAAGGAGCCAGGACCCAAAGACCTAGCTGGCCTGAAGGGGCCCCAGGGGGCCCCCAAGCAGCCCCTCTCCATTTGGGTCTGGGGGCTTTCGTTGGGCCGGGAACCTGGGAGGTACCTGCCCGGTTGCAGGTCGCGGCCCGAGAAGCACTCTGCGGCCAACATGCCAAACGTCCAGCGACTGCTCCCAAAGCGAAGGAGCCAGGACCCAAAGACCTAGCTGGCCTGAAGGGGCCCCAGGGGGCCCCCAAGCAGCCCCTCTCCATTTGGGTCTGGGGGCTTTCGTTGGGCCGGGAACCTGGGAGGTACCTGCCCGGTTGCAGGTCGCGGCCCGAGAAGCACTCTGCGGCCAACATGCCAAACGTCCAGCGACTGCTCCCAAAGCGAAGGAGCCAGGACCCAAAGACCTAGCTGGCCTGAAGGGGCCCCAGGGGGCCCCCAAGCAGCCCCTCTCCATTTGGGTCTGGGGGCTTTCGTTGGGCCGGGAACCTGGGAGGTACCTGCCCGGTTGCGGGTCGCGGCCCGAGAAGCACTCTCCGGCCAACATGCCAAACGTCCAGCGACTGCTCCCAAAGCGAAGGAGCCAGGACCCAAAGACCTAGCTGGCCTGAAGGGGCCCCAGGGGGCCCCCAAGCAGCCCCTCTCCATTTGGGTCTGGGGGCTTTCGTTGGGCCGGGAACCTGGGAGGTACCTGCCCGGTTGCAGGTCGCGGCCCGAGAAGCACTCTCCGGCCAACGTGCCAAACGTCCAGCGACTGCTCCCAAAGCGAAGGAGCCAGGACCCAAAGACCTAGCTGGCCTGAAGGGGCCCCAGGGGGCCCCCAAGCAGCCCCTCTCCATTTGGGTCTGGGGGCTTTCGTTGGGCCGGGAACCTGGGAGGTACCTGCCCAGTTGCAGGTCGCGGCCCGAGAAGCACTCTGCGGCCAACATGCCAAACGTCCAGCGACTGCTCCCAAAGCGAAGGAGCCAGGACCCAAAGACCTAGCTGGCCTGAAGGGGCCCCAGGGGGCCCCCAAGCAGCCCCTCTCCATTTGGGTCTGGGGGCTTTCGTTGGGCCGGGAACCTGGGAGGTACCTGCCCGGTTGCAGGTCGCGGCCCGAGAAGCACTCTGTGGCCAACATGCCAAACGTCCAGCGACTGCTCCCAAAGCGAAGGAGCCAGGACCCAAAGACCTAGCTGGCCTGAAGGGGCCCCAGGGGGCCCCCAAGCAGCCCCTCTCCATTTGGGTCTGGGGGCTTTCGTTGGGGCGGGAACCTGGGAGGTACCTGCCCGGTTGCAGGTCGCGGCCCGAGAAGCACTCTCCGGCCAACATGCCAAACGTCCAGCGACTGCTCCCAAAGCGAAGGAGTCAGGACCCAAAGACCTAGCTGGCCTGAAGGGGCCCCAGGGAGCCCCCCATCAGCCCCTCTCCATTTGGGTCTGGGGGCTTTCATTGGGCCGGGAACCTGGGAGCTACCTGCCCGGTTTCAGGTCGCGGCCTGAGAACACTCTGTGGCCAACATGCCCAAACGTCCAGCGACTGCTCCCAAAGCGAAGGAGCCAGGACCCAAAGACCTAGCTGGCCTGAAGGGGCCCCAGGGGGCCCCCAAGCAGCCCCTCTCCATTTGGGTCTGGGGGCTTTCGTTGGGCCGGGAACCTGGGAGGTACCTGCCCGGTTGCAGGTCGCGGCCCGAGAAGCACTCTGCGGCCAACATGCCAAACGTCCAGCGACTGCTCCCAAAGCGAAGGAGCCAGGACCCAAAGACCTAGCTGGCCTGAAGGGGCCCCAGGGGGCCCCCAAGCAGCCCCTCTCCATTTGGGTCTGGGGGCTTTCGTTGGGCCGGGAACCTGGGAGGTACCTGCCCGGTTGCAGGTCGCGGCCCGAGAAGCACTCTCCGGCCAACGTGCCAAACGTCCAGCGACTGCTCCCAAAGCGAAGGAGCCAGGACCCAAAGACCTAGCTGGCCTGAAGGGGCCCCAGGGGGCCCCCAAGCAGCCCCTCTCCATTTGGGTCTGGGGGCTTTCGTTGGGCCGGGAACCTGGGAGGTACCTGCCCGGTTGCAGGTCGCGGCCCGAGAAGCACTCTGCGGCCAACATGCCAAACGTCCAGCGACTGCTCCCAAAGCGAAGGAGCCAGGACCCAAAGACCTAGCTGGCCTGAGGGGGCCCCAGGGGGCCCCCAAGCAGCCCCTCTCCATTTGGGTCTGGGGGCTTTCGTTGGGCCGGGAACCTGGGAGGTACCTGCCCGGTTGCAGGTCGCGGCCCGAGAAGCACTCTCCGGCCAACATGCCAAACGTCCAGCGACTGCTCCCAAAGCGAAGGAGCCAGGACCCAAAGACCTAGCTGGCCTGAAGGGGCCCCAGGGGGCCCCCAAGCAGCCCCTCTCCATTTGGGTCTGGGGGCTTTCGTTGGGCCGGGAACCTGGGAGGTACCTGCCCGGTTGCAGGTCGCGGCCCGAGAAGCACTCTGCGGCCAACATGCCAAACGTCCAGCGACTGCTCCCAAAGCGAAGGAGCCAGGACCCAAAGACCTAGCTGGCCTGAAGGGGCCCCAGGGGGCCCCCAAGCAGCCCCTCTCCATTTGGGTCTGGGGGCTTTCGTTGGGCCGGGAACCTGGGAGGTACCTGCCCGGTTGCGGGTCGCGGCCCGAGAAGCACTCTCCGGCCAACATGCCAAACGTCCAGCGACTGCTCCCAAAGCGAAGGAGCCAGGACCCAAAGACCTAGCTGGCCTGAAGGGGCCCCAGGGGGCCCCCAAGCAGCCCCTCTCCATTTGGGTCTGGGGGCTTTCGTTGGGCCGGGAACCTGGGAGCTACCTGCCCGGTTGCAGGTCGCGGCCCGAGAAGCACTCTGCGGCCAACATGCCAAACGTCCAGCGACTGCTCCCAAAGCGAAGGAGCCAGGACCCAAAGACCTAGCTGGCCTGAAGGGGCCCCAGGGGGCCCCCAAGCAGCCCCTCTCCATTTGGGTCTGGGGGCTTTCGTTGGGCCGGGAACCTGGGAGGTACCTGCCCGGTTGCAGGTCGCGGCCCGAGAAGCACTCTGCGGCCAACATGCCAAACGTCCAGCGACTGCTCCCAAAGCGAAGGAGCCAGGACCCAAAGACCTAGCTGGCCTGAAGGGGCCCCAGGGGGCCCCCAAGCAGCCCCTCTCCATTTGGGTCTGGGGGCTTTCGTTGGGCTGGGAACCTGGGAGGTACCTGCCCAGTTGCAGGTCGCGGCCCGAGAAGCACTCTCCGGCCAACGTGCCGAACGTCCAGCGACTGCTCCCAAAGCGAAGGAGCCAGGACCCAAAGACCTAGCTGGCCTGAAGGGGTCCCAGGGGGCCCCCAAGCAGCCCCTCTCCATTTGGGTCTGGGGGCTTTCGTTGGGCCGGGAACCTGGGAGGTACCTGCCCGGTTGCAGGTCGCGGCCCGAGAAGCACTCTGCGGCCAACATGCCAAACGTCCAGCGACTGCTCCCAAAGCGAAGGAGCCAGGACCCAAAGACCTAGCTGGCCTGAAGGGGCCCCAGGGGGCCCCCAAGCAGCCCCTCTCCATTTGGGTCTGGGGGCTTTCGTTGGGCCGGGAACCTGGGAGGTACCTGCCCGGTTGCAGGTCGCGGCCCGAGAAGCACTCTGCGGCCAACATGCCAAACGTCCAGCGACTGCTCCCAAAGCGAAGGAGCCAGGACCCAAAGACCTAGCTGGCCTGAAGGGGCCCCAGGGGGCCCCCAAGCAGCCCCTCTCCATTTGGGTCTGGGGGCTTTCGTTGGGCCGGGAACCTGGGAGGTACCTGCCCGGTTGCAGGTCGCGGCCCGAGAAGCACTCTGCGGCCAACATGCCAAACGTCCAGCGACTGCTCCCAAAGCGAAGGAGCCAGGACCCAAAGACCTAGCTGGCCTGAAGGGGCCCCAGGGGGCCCCCAAGCAGCCCCTCTCCATTTGGGTCTGGGGGCTTTCGTTGGGCCGGGAACCTGGGAGCTACCTGCCCGGTTGCAGGTCGCGGCCCGAGAAGCACTCTGCGGCCAACGTGCCAAACGTCCAGCGACTGCTCCCAAAGCGAAGGAGCCAGGACCCAAAGACCTAGCTGGCCTGAAGGGGCCCCAGGGGGCCCCCAAGCAGCCCCTCTCCATTTGGGTCTGGGGGCTTTCGTTGGGCCGGGAACCTGGGAGGTACCTGCCCGGTTGCAGGTCGCGGCCCGAGAAGCACTCTGCGGCCAACATGCCAAACGTCCAGCGACTGCTCCCAAAGCGAAGGAGCCAGGACCCAAAGACCTAGCTGGCCTGAAGGGGCCCCAGGGGGCCCCCAAGCAGCCCCTCTCCATTTGGGTCTGGGGGCTTTCGTTGGGCCGGGAACCTGGGAGGTACCTGCCCGGTTGCAGGTCGCGGCCCGAGAAGCACTCTGCGGCCAACATGCCAAACGTCCAGCGACTGCTCCCAAAGCGAAGGAGCCAGGACCCAAAGACCTAGCTGGCCTGAAGGGGCCCCAGGGGGCCCCCAAGCAGCCCCTCTCCATTTGGGTCTGGGGGCTTTCGTTGGGCCGGGAACCTGGGAGCTACCTGCCCGGTTGCAGGTCGCGGCCCGAGAAGCACTCTCCGGCCAACATGCCAAACGTCCAGCGACTGCTCCCAAAGCGAAGGAGCCAGGACCCAAAGACCTAGCTGGCCTGAAGGGGCCCCAGGGGGCCCCCAAGCAGCCCCTCTCCATTTGGGTCTGGGGGCTTTCGTTGGGCCGGGAACCTGGGAGGTACCTGCCCAGTTGCAGGTCGCGGCCCGAGAAGCACTCTCCGGCCAACATGCCAAACGTCCAGCGACTGCTCCCAAAGCGAAGGAGCCAGGACCCAAAGACCTAGCTGGCCTGAAGGGGCCCCAGGGGGCCCCCAAGCAGCCCCTCTCCATTTGGGTCTGGGGGCTTTCGTTGGGCCGGGAACCTGGGAGGTACCTGCCCGGTTGCAGGTCGCGGCCCGAGAAGCACTCTGCGGCCAACATGCCAAACGTCCAGCGACTGCTCCCAAAGCGAAGGAGCCAGGACCCAAAGACCTAGCTGGCCTGAAGGGTCCCAGGGGGCCCCCAAGCAGCCCCTCTCCATTTGGGTCTGGGGGCTTTCATTGGGCCGGGAACCTGGGAGCTACCTGCCCGGTTTCAGGTCGCGGCCTGAGAAGCACTCTGTGGCCAACATGCCAAACGTCCAGCGACTGCTCCCAAAGCGAAGGAGCCAGGACCCAAAGACCTAGCTGGCCTGAAGGGGCCCCAGGGGGCCCCCAAGCAGCCCCTCTCCATTTGGGTCTGGGGGCTTTCGTTGGGCCGGGAACCTGGGAGGTACCTGCCCGGTTGCAGGTCGCGGCCCGAGAAGCACTCTCCAGCCAACGTGCCAAACGTCCAGCGACTGCTCCCAAAGCGAAGGAGCCAGGACCCAAAGACCTAGCTGGCCTGAAGGGGCCCCAGGGGGCCCCCAAGCAGCCCCTCTCCATTTGGGTCTGGGGGCTTTCGTTGGGCCGGGAACCTGGGAGGTACCTGCCCGGTTGCAGGTCGCGGCCCGAGAAGCACTCTGCGGCCAACATGCCAAACGTCCAGCGACTGCTCCCAAAGCGAAGGAGCCAGGACCCAAAGACCTAGCTGGCCTGAAGGGGCCCCAGGGGGCCCCCAAGCAGCCCCTCTCCATTTGGGTCTGGGGGCTTTCGTTGGGCCGGGAACCTGGGAGGTACCTGCCCGGTTGCAGGTCGCGGCCCGAGAAGCACTCTGCGGCCAACATGCCAAACGTCCAGCGACTGCTCCCAAAGCGAAGGAGCCAGGACCCAAAGACCTAGCTGGCCTGAAGGGGCCCCAGGGGGCCCCCAAGCAGCCCCTCTCCATTTGGGTCTGGGGGCTTTCGTTGGGCCGGGAACCTGGGAGGTACCTGCCCGGTTGCAGGTCGCGGCCCGAGAAGCACTCTGCGGCCAACATGCCAAACGTCCAGCGACTGCTCCCAAAGCGAAGGAGCCAGGACCCAAAGACCTAGCTGGCCTGAAGGGGCCCCAGGGGGCCCACAAGCAGCCCCTCTCCATTTGGGTCTGGGGGCTTTCGTTGGGCCGGGAACCTGGGAGGTACCTGCCCGGTTGCAGGTCGCGGCCCGAGAAGCACTCTCCGGCCAACGTGCCAAACGTCCAGCGACTGCTCCCAAAGCGAAGGAGCCAGGACCCAAAGACCTAGCTGGCCTGAAGGGGCCCCAGGGGGCCCCCAAGCAGCCCCTCTCCATTTGGGTCTGGGGGCTTTCGTTGGGCCGGGAACCTGGGAGGTACCTGCCCGGTTGCAGGTCGCGGCCCGAGAAGCACTCTGCGGCCAACATGCCAAACGTCCAGCGACTGCTCCCAAAGCGAAGGAGCCAGGACCCAAAGACCTAGCTGGCCTGAAGGGGCCCCAGGGGGCCCCCAAGCAGCCCCTCTCCATTTGGGTCTGGGGGCTTTCGTTGGGCCGGGAACCTGGGAGGTACCTGCCCGGTTGCAGGTCGCGGCCCGAGAAGCACTCTCCGGCCAACATGCCAAACGTCCAGCGACTGCTCCCAAAGCGAAGGAGCCAGGACCCAAAGACCTAGCTGGCCTGAAGGGGCCCCAGGGGGCCCCCAAGCAGCCCCTCTCCATTTGGGTCTGGGGGCTTTCGTTGGGGCGGGAACCTGGGAGGTACCTGCCCGGTTGCAGGTCGCGGCCCGAGAAGCACTCTCCGGCCAACATGCCAAACGTCCAGCGACTGCTCCCAAAGCGAAGGAGTCAGGACCCAAAGACCTAGCTGGCCTGAAGGGGCCCCAGGGAGCCCCCAAGCAGCCCCTCTCCATTTGGGTCTGGGGGCTTTCATTGGGCCGGGAACCTGGGAGCTACCTGCCCGGTTTCAGGTCGCGGCCTGAGAAGCACTCTGTGGCCAACATGCCAAACGTCCAGCGACTGCTCCCAAAGCGAAGGAGCCAGGACCCAAAGACCTAGCTGGCCTGAAGGGGCCCCAGGGGGCCCCCAAGCAGCCCCTCTCCATTTGGGTCTGGGGGCTTTCGTTGGGCCGGGAACCTGGGAGGTACCTGCCCGGTTGCAGGTCGCGGCCCGAGAAGCACTCTGCGGCCAACATGCCAAACGTCCAGCGACTGCTCCCAAAGCGAAGGAGCCAGGACCCAAAGACCTAGCTGGCCTGAAGGGGCCCCAGGGGGCCCCCAAGCAGCCCCTCTCCATTTGGGTCTGGGGGCTTTCGTTGGGCCGGGAACCTGGGAGGTACCTGCCCGGTTGCAGGTCGCGGCCCGAGAAGCACTCTCCGGCCAACGTGCCAAACGTCCAGCGACTGCTCCCAAAGCGAAGGAGCCAGGACCCAAAGACCTAGCTGGCCTGAAGGGGCCCCAGGGGGCCCCCAAGCAGCCCCTCTCCATTTGGGTCTGGGGGCTTTCGTTGGGGCGGGAACCTGGGAGGTACCTGCCCGGTTGCAGGTCGCGGCCCGAGAAGCACTCTCCGGCCAACATGCCAAACGTCCAGCGACTGCTCCCAAAGCGAAGGAGCCAGGACCCAAAGACCTAGCTGGCCTGAAGGGGCCCCAGGGGGCCCCCAAGCAGCCCCTCTCCATTTGGGTCTGGGGGCTTTCGTTGGGCCGGGAACCTGGGAGGTACCTGCCCGGTTGCAGGTCGCGGCCCGAGAAGCACTCTGCGGCCAACATGCCAAACGTCCAGCGACTGCTCCCAAAGCGAAGGAGCCAGGACCCAAAGACCTAGCTGGCCTGAAGGGGCCCCAGGGGGCCCCCAAGCAGCCCCTCTCCATTTGGGTCTGGGGGCTTTCGTTGGGCCGGGAACCTGGGAGGTACCTGCCCGGTTGCAGGTCGCGGCCCGAGAAGCACTCTGCGGCCAACATGCCAAACGTCCAGCGACTGCTCCCAAAGCGAAGGAGCCAGGACCCAAAGACCTAGCTGGCCTGAAGGGGCCCCAGGGGGCCCCCAAGCAGCCCCTCTCCATTTGGGTCTGGGGGCTTTCGTTGGGCTGGGAACCTGGGAGGTACCTGCCCGGTTGCAGGTCGCGGCCCGAGAAGCACTCTCCGGCCAACGTGCCGAACGTCCAGCGACTGCTCCCAAAGCGAAGGAGCCAGGACCCAAAGACCTAGCTGGCCTGAAGGGGCCCCAGGGGGCCCCCAAGCAGCCCCTCTCCATTTGGGTCTGGGGGCTTTCGTTGGGCCGGGAACCTGGGAGGTACCTGCCCGGTTGCAGGTCGCGGCCCGAGAAGCACTCTGCGGCCAACATGCCAAACGTCCAGCGACTGCTCCCAAAGCGAAGGAGCCAGGACCCAAAGACCTAGCTGGCCTGAAGGGGCCCCAGGGGGCCCCCAAGCAGCCCCTCTCCATTTGGGTCTGGGGGCTTTCGTTGGGCCGGGAACCTGGGAGGTACCTGCCCGGTTGCAGGTCGCGGCCCGAGAAGCACTCTGCGGCCAACATGCCAAACGTCCAGCGACTGCTCCCAAAGCGAAGGAGCCAGGACCCAAAGACCTAGCTGGCCTGAAGGGGCCCCAGGGGGCCCCCAAGCAGCCCCTCTCCATTTGGGTCTGGGGGCTTTCGTTGGGCCGGGAACCTGGGAGGTACCTGCCCGGTTGCAGGTCGCGGCCCGAGAAGCACTCTGCGGCCAACGTGCCAAACGTCCAGCGACTGCTCCCAAAGCGAAGGAGCCAGGACCCAAAGACCTAGCTGGCCTGAAGGGGCCCCAGGGGGCCCCCAAGCAGCCCCTCTCCATTTGGGTCTGGGGGCTTTCGTTGGGCCGGGAACCTGGGAGGTACCTGCCCGGTTGCAGGTCGCGGCCCGAGAAGCACTCTGCGGCCAACGTGCCAAACGTCCAGCGACTGCTCCCAAAGCGAAGGAGCCAGGACCCAAAGACCTAGCTGGCCTGAAGGGGCCCCAGGGGGCCCCCAAGCAGCCCCTCTCCATTTGGGTCTGGGGGCTTTCGTTGGGGCGGGAACCTGGGAGGTACCTGCCCGGTTGCAGGTCGCGGCCCGAGAAGCACTCTGCGGCCAACATGCCAAACGTCCAGCGACTGCTCCCAAAGCGAAGGAGCCAGGACCCAAAGACCTAGCTGGCCTGAAGGGGCCCCAGGGGGCCCCCAAGCAGCCCCTCTCCATTTGGGTCTGGGGGCTTTCGTTGGGCCGGGAACCTGGGAGGTACCTGCCCGGTTGCAGGTCGCGGCCCGAGAAGCACTCTCCGGCCAACATGCCAAACGTCCAGCGACTGCTCCCAAAGCGAAGGAGCCAGGACCCAAAGACCTAGCTGGCCTGAAGGGGCCCCAGGGGGCCCCCAAGCAGCCCCTCTCCATTTGGGTCTGGGGGCTTTCGTTGGGCCGGGAACCTGGGAGGTACCTGCCCAGTTGCAGGTCGCGGCCCGAGAAGCACTCTCCGGCCAACATGCCAAACGTCCAGCGACTGCTCCCAAAGCGAAGGAGCCAGGACCCAAAGACCTAGCTGGCCTGAAGGGGCCCCAGGGGGCCCCCAAGCAGCCCCTCTCCATTTGGGTCTGGGGGCTTTCGTTGGGCCGGGAACCTGGGAGGTACCTGCCCGGTTGCAGGTCGCGGCCCGAGAAGCACTCTGCGGCCAACATGCCAAACGTCCAGCGACTGCTCCCAAAGCGAAGGAGCCAGGACCCAAAGACCTAGCTGGCCTGAAGGGGCCCCAGGGGGCCCCCAAGCAGCCCCTCTCCATTTGGGTCTGGGGGCTTTCGTTGGGCCGGGAACCTGGGAGGTACCTGCCCGGTTGCAGGTCGCGGCCCGAGAAGCACTCTGCGGCCAACATGCCAAACGTCCAGCGACTGCTCCCAAAGCGAAGGAGCCAGGACCCAAAGACCTAGCTGGCCTGAAGGGGCCCCAGGGGGCCCCCAAGCAGCCCCTCTCCATTTGGGTCTGGGGGCTTTCGTTGGGCCGGGAACCTGGGAGGTACCTGCCCGGTTGCAGGTCGCGGCCCGAGAAGCACTCTGCGGCCAACATGCCAAACGTCCAGCGACTGCTCCCAAAGCGAAGGAGCCAGGACCCAAAGACCTAGCTGGCCTGAAGGGGCCCCAGGGGGCCCCCAAGCAGCCCCTCTCCATTTGGGTCTGGGGGTTTTCGTTGGGCCGGGAACCTGGGAGGTACCTGCCCGGTTGCAGGTCGCGGCCCGAGAAGCACTCTCCGGCCAACATGCCAAAGGTCCAGCGACTGCTCCCAAAGCGAAGGAGCCAGGACCCAAAGACCTAGCTGGCCTGAAGGGGCCCCAGGGGGCCCCCAAGCAGCCCCTCTCCATTTGGGTCTGGGGGCTTTCGTTGGACCGGGAACCTGGGAGGTACCTGCCCGGTTGCAGGTCGCGGCCCGAGAAGCACTCTCCGGCCAACATGCCAAAGGTCCAGCGACTGCTCCCAAAGCGAAGGAGCCAGGACCCAAAGACCTAGCTGGCCTGAAGGGGCCCCAGGGGGCCCCCAAGCAGCCCCTCTCCATTTGGGTCTGGGGGCTTTCGTTGGGCCGGGAACCTGGGAGGTACCTGCCCGGTTGCAGGTCGCGGCCCGAGAAGCACTCTGCGGCCAACATGCCAAACGTCCAGCGACTGCTCCCAAAGCGAAGGAGCCAGGACCCAAAGACCTAGCTGGCCTGAAGGGGCCCCAGGGGGCCCCCAAGCAGCCCCTCTCCATTTGGGTCTGGGGGCTTTCGTTGGGCCGGGAACCTGGGAGGTACCTGCCCGGTTGCAGGTCGCGGCCCGAGAAGCACTCTCCGGCCAACGTGCCAAACGTCCAGCGACTGCTCCCAAAGCGAAGGAGCCAGGACCCAAAGACCTAGCTGGCCTGAAGGGGCCCCAGGGGGCCCCCAAGCAGCCCCTCTCCATTTGGGTCTGGGGGCTTTCGTTGGGCCGGGAACCTGGGAGGTACCTGCCCGGTTGCAGGTCGCGGCCCGAGAAGCACTCTGCGGCCAACGTGCCAAACGTCCAGCGACTGCTCCCAAAGCGAAGGAGCCAGGACCCAAAGACCTAGCTGGCCTGAAGGGGCCCCAGGGGGCCCCCAAGCAGCCCCTCTCCATTTGGGTCTGGGGGTTTTCGTTGGGCCGGGAACCTGGGAGGTACCTGCCCGGTTGCAGGTCGCGGCCCGAGAAGCACTCTCCGGCCAACATGCCAAACGTCCAGCGACTGCTCCCAAAGCGAAGGAGCCAGGACCCAAAGACCTAGCTGGCCTGAAGGGGCCCCAGGGGGCCCCCAAGCAGCCCCTCTCCATTTGGGTCTGGGGGCTTTCGTTGGGCCGGGAACCTGGGAGGTACCTGCCCGGTTGCAGGTCGCGGCCCGAGAAGCACTCTGCGGCCAACATGCCAAACGTCGAGCGACTGCTCCCAAAGCGAAGGAGCCAGGACCCAAAGACCTAGCTGGCCTGAAGGGGCCCCAGGGGGCCCCCAAGCAGCCCCTCTCCATTTGGGTCTGGGGGCTTTCGTTGGGCCGGGAACCTGGGAGGTACCTGCCCGGTTGCAGGTCGCGGCCCGAGAAGCACTCTCCGGCCAACGTGCCGAACGTCCAGCGACTGCTCCCAAAGCGAAGGAGCCAGGACCCAAAGACCTAGCTGGCCTGAAGGGGCCCCAGGGGGCCCCCAAGCAGCCCCTCTCCATTTGGGTCTGGGGGCTTTCGTTGGGCCGGGAACCTGGGAGGTACCTGCCCGGTTGCAGGTCGCGGCCCGAGAAGCACTCTCCGGCCAACATGCCAAACGTCCAGCGACTGCTCCCAAAGCGAAGGAGCCAGGACCCAAAGACCTAGCTGGCCTGAAGGGGCCCCAGGGGGCCCCCAAGCAGCCCCTCTCCATTTGAGTCTGGGGGCTTTCGTTGGGCCGGGAACCTGGGAGGTACCTGCCCGGTTGCAGGTCGCGGCCCGAGAAGCACTCTCCGGCCAACATGCCAAACGTCCAGCGACTGCTCCCAAAGCGAAGGAGCCAGGACCCAAAGACCTAGCTGGCCTGAAGGGGCCCCAGGGGGCCCCCAAGCAGCCCCTCTCCATTTGGGTCTGGGGGCTTTCGTTGGGCCGGGAACCTGGGAGGTACCTGCCCGGTTGCAGGTCGCGGCCCGAGAAGCACTCTCCGGCCAACATGCCAAACGTCCAGCGACTGCTCCCAAAGCGAAGGAGCCAGGACCCAAAGACCTAGCTGGCCTGAAGGGGCCCCAGGGGGCCCCCAAGCAGCCCCTCTCCATTTGGGTCTGGGGGCTTTCGTTGGGCCGGGAACCTGGGAGGTACCTGCCCGGTTGCAGGTCGCGGCCCGAGAAGCACTCTCCGGCCAACGTGCCAAACGTCCAGCAACTGCTCCCAAAGCGAAGGAGCCAGGACCCAAAGACCTAGCTGGCCTGAAGGGGCCCCAGGGGGCCCCCAAGCAGCCCCTCTCCATTTGGGTCTGGGGGCTTTCGTTGGGCCGGGAACCTGGGAGGTACCTGCCCGGTTGCAGGTCGCGGCCCGAGAAGCACTCTGCGGCCAACATGCCAAACGTCCAGCGACTGCTCCCAAAGCGAAGGAGCCAGGACCCAAAGACCTAGCTGGCCTGAAGGGGCCCCAGGGGGCCCCCAAGCAGCCCCTCTCCATTTGGGTCTGGGGGCTTTCGTTGGGCCGGGAACCTGGGAGGTACCTGCCCGGTTGCAGGTCGCGGCCCGAGAAGCACTCTGCGGCCAACATGCCAAACGTCCAGCGACTGCTCCCAAAGCGAAGGAGCCAGGACCCAAAGACCTAGCTGGCCTGAAGGGGCCCCAGGGGGCCCCCAAGCAGCCCCTCTCCATTTGGGTCTGGGGGCTTTCGTTGGGCCGGGAACCTGGGAGGTACCTGCCCGGTTGCAGGTCGCGGCCCGAGAAGCACTCTCCGGCCAACGTGCCAAACGTCCAGCGACTGCTCCCAAAGCGAAGGAGCCAGGACCCAAAGACCTAGCTGGCCTGAAGGGGCCCCAGGGGGCCCCCAAGCAGCCCCTCTCCATTTGGGTCTGGGGGCTTTCGTTGGGCCGGGAACCTGGGAGGTACCTGCCCAGTTGCAGGTCGCGGCCCGAGAAGCACTCTGCGGCCAACGTGCCCAACGTCCAGCGACTGCTCCCAAAGCGAAGGAGCAAGGACCCAAAGACCTAGCTGGCCTGAAGGGGCCCCAGGGGGCCCCCAAGCAGCCCCTCTCCATTTGGGTCTGGGGGCTTTCGTTGGGCCGGGAACCTGGGAGGTACCTGCCCGGTTGCAGGTCGCGGCCCGAGAAGCACTCTGCGGCCAACATGCCAAACGTCCAGCGACTGCTCCCAAAGCGAAGGAGCCAGGACCCAAAGACCTAGCTGGCCTGAAGGGGCCCCAGGGGGCCCCCAAGCAGCCCCTCTCCATTTGGGTCTGGGGGCTTTCGTTGGGCCGGGAACCTGGGAGCTACCTGCCCGGTTGCAGGTCGCGGCCCGAGAAGCACTCTCCGGCCAACATGCCAAACGTCCAGCGACTGCTCCCAAAGCGAAGGAGCCAGGACCCAAAGACCTAGCTGGCCTGAAGGGGCCCCAGGGGGCCCCCAAGCAGCCCCTCTCCATTTGGGTCTGGGGGCTTTCGTTGGGCCGGGAACCTGGGAGCTACCTGCCCGGTTGCAGGTCGCGGCCCGAGAAGCACTCTCCGGCCAACATGCCAAACGTCCAGCGACTGCTCCCAAAGCGAAGGAGCCAGGACCCAAAGACCTAGCTGGCCTGAAGGGGCCCCAGGGGGCCCCCAAGCAGCCCCTCTCCATTTGGGTCTGGGGGCTTTCGTTGGGCCGGGAACCTGGGAGGTACCTGCCCAGTTGCAGGTCGCGGCCCGAGAAGCACTCTGCGGCCAACATGCCAAACGTCCAGCGACTGCTCCCAAAGCGAAGGAGCCAGGACCCAAAGACCTAGCTGGCCTGAAGGGGCCCCAGGGGGCCCCCAAGCAGCCCCTCTCCATTTGGGTCTGGGGGCTTTCGTTGGGCCGGGAACCTGGGAGGTACCTGCCCGGTTGCAGGTCGCGGCCCGAGAAGCACTCTCCGGCCAACGTGCCGAACGTCCAGCGACTGCTCCCAAAGCGAAGGAGCCAGGACCCAAAGACCTAGCTGGCCTGAAGGGGCCCCAGGGGGCCCCCAAGCAGCCCCTCTCCATTTGGGTCTGGGGGCTTTCGTTGGGCCGGGAACCTGGGAGCTACCTGCCCGGTTGCAGGTCGCGGCCCGAGAAGCACTCTCCGGCCAACGTGCCGAACGTCCAGCGACTGCTCCCAAAGCGAAGGAGCCAGGACCCAAAGACCTAGCTGGCCTGAAGGGGCCCCAGGGGGCCCCCAAGCAGCCCCTCTCCATTTGGGTCTGGGGGCTTTCGTTGGGCCGGGAACCTGGGATGTACCTGCCCGGTTGCAGGTCGCGGCCCGAGAAGCACTCTCCGGCCAACGTGCCCAACGTCCAGCGACTGCTCCCAAAGCGAAGGAGCCAGGACCCAAAGACCTAGCTGGCCTGAAGGGGCCCCAGGGGGCCCCCAAGCAGCCCCTCTCCATTTGGGTCTGGGGGCTTTCATTGGGCCGGGAACCTGGGAGGTACCTGCCCGGTTGCAGGTCGCGGCCCGAGAAGCACTCTCCGGCCAACGTGCCGAACGTCCAGCGACTGCTCCCAAAGCGAAGGAGCCAGGACCCAAAGACCTAGCTGGCCTGAAGGGGCCCCAGGGGGCCCCCAAGCAGCCCCTCTCCATTTGGGTCTGGGGGCTTTCATTGGGCCGGGAACCTGGGAGGTACCTGCCCGGTTGCAGGTCGCGGCCCGAGAAGCACTCTCCGGCCAACGTGCCAAACGTCCAGCAACTGCTCCCAAAGCGAAGGAGCCAGGACCCAAAGACCTAGCTGGCCTGAAGGGGCCCCAGGGGGCCCCCAAGCAGCCCCTCTCCATTTGGGTCTGGGGGCTTTCGTTGGGCCGGGAACCTGGGAGGTACCTGCCCGGTTGCAGGTCGCGGCCCAAGAAGCACTCTCCGGCCAACGTGCCAAACGTCCAGCGACTGCTCCCAAAGCGAAGGAGCCAGGACCCAAAGACCTAGCTGGCCTGAAGGGGCCCCAGGGGGCCCTTGACCACGGGTATCGCAAAGGGTTCCCCTTTAGCGCCAATTACCTGTACTGTCTCCGAGGAAATTTTACATCCCCGGGGGTAAACTTTGGATGGTGGATCTTTCCGTCCCTGAGTCCACGAGGAAATCAATTTCTTACTGCTGGGGACATACTTTCAGTTTTACCAGGGGCTCTGTCTTACTCCTTAGCCACAGAAAATAAAGTTCTTGAAACCCCTAATCTTCTTTAAACATTTTCTCATCCCCCCATTGCCACTTCTTGTAAGGGGTT
>NW_028168059.1:0-31648 GCF_964237585.1 Gallinula chloropus | reverse complement strand
GAGGGGGAGGGAACATGTCTTGGTTGTGAGCAGCACAGCGTGGGACATCAAGTCAGAGATGAGATCACAGAATGATCCCCATGAGGAGAGGAGAGAGCCTAGAAGAACAGATCTTCTCCTGCTGAGCTGGGCCAGGCTCCTGGGACAGTAGGAGCTCATGGCAACCTGACAGAGCTACAGAGAGACAGCTGTGCCCAGGAGCAGATCCTCTGCCAAGCACACAGGGCTGGGGACACTGCCTGGAGGCACCGAGGGGAGACCTGTGAGGCTGAGAGAGCTGATGGATGCTGAGAGCTCACTGGAGGAGAAAAATCCACAGCCTCTCCCTGGTATGCCTGTGAGTGCAGGGCAATGCAGGTTCTGTTCCTGGAGGGATCTCCTAAAGCTGGGACATGGGGCAGTGTGTGGGGTCTGTCAGGAGGACAGGTTCTCTATAGGACCAGAAGGTGCTGCCTGGAAGGGATGCCCTTCTGCCCCATCAGAGGGACAGGGCAGGACAGCTGTCTTCTCCTGGGCATGGTTGAGGGGTGCCCAGGGCTGTCCTTGTTGCAGGATCCCTGTGACCCAGGGTCTGGTTGCTGGGGCAGGGACTCTGCTGCTGCCAGGGTCAGCACTCAGCCTGCCTGCTGGGCTTTCCACAGGGATATAGACAGCACCTCTGGGTTGAAGGACTCCCAGGGAAGGGCAGGGGAAGGTCCTTCTGCTGTAAGAAAGTGCTGCATGGGTCAGCTTTGCTCCCAGCCAGAGCTGATCCTTGAGAAATGCCAAAGAGAATATTTCTCCAAAGGCAGAGTCTTTGCTTTGACTTTTCCTCTCCTGTGGGCTGTGCTGAGTGTGGTAGATGAGAACTTATTTCTCCCCTTGAGAATATGCAGTGAAAACTTGATTCTCATGAAGATGTCGGAGCCTGGCCTGAGTCCTGCACACACAGAGGTTCCCTGGGGCAGTGCCCTGATGCCAGGAGGGGTCTGCAGAGCAGAGCTGAGCACAGGGCAGGTTGGATGAGGTCTGTGAGCACAGAGCAGGAGGTGAGATGGGCAAAGAGAAACAGCTGCAGGGACAGCTCCAGGCAGCAGAGACATTGTCAGGGAGGGAGAAGGAGCAGCTCCCTGAAACGCCCTGTCAGTGGGGATTTGAGACCTCCCTGACATCCCTCGCACTGCAGACACTTTCCCACAGCAACCACCAGGTTTCTGCCACCCAGAACGGACTCTGCAGCCAGAGTTTCAGGGGTTCAAGATGAGTCTTCTCCTTGTTAGCCGGATGCCCATTGAGGAGAAACACTTGTGTCTCTGTCTGTCCCTGTCCTTCCAGCCCTGGCTCTAACACTTCTTGCTGTTTCACCTCCTGTCCTTGCTGCCTTTGTCCCAACATTACCTGGGGTTCTGGGAATCTCCATTGGTGTGGCTGGCACTGAGCTGACCCAGGACACACATCTGAGGACTAAAGACTTTCCAGGGGCTCCTGCTGGGCTGCAGGCTGCCACCCACAATGGCACCGCTCTCTCAGGGACTCTTGTGCCCCAGAGAGGAGCCCCATGCAGGAGACATCTCGGCACAGAGGCCGTGGCAATGCCACTCATCACCTGTGTGTGGGCAGCTGCACTGAGCCCTGTGTGTCCCTGGCTGGGAGCGGGGAGCTGAGATCCTCCTTGGGTAGGATGAGACCGCAGGAGGGCTTTGGAGCTCTGCCCTGCGAGACTGGATTCCTCAGCTCTCTGTGGGGTCCAGTTTCTTCTGCAGGGATCTGCAGGGTGTGATCACAGAGTGTCCAGCACAGGGCAGCTGAGAGCAGGGCTGATGGACAGAGCAGCTCTCCCCACTCTGCACTCAGGGGAAGGTTTCACTGGCACTACAGCAGAAATGTCAGGGAGTTCTGACAGGAGAAACACTCCTCAGCTCATTCCTATCCACAGGGGATTTAGTCTGAGATCAGGCCATCCTTCTATTTCCTGACTGCTGCAAGGCAGGACTGAGTTCTCCAGAGCCCACAGCCAACCCTCCTCCCAGCAGTGGCACACTCAAGCCAGCACAAAACAGACTCACAAAAGGGACCTGACAAATGTCTTCCTGAATCCAGAGAGTCAATCTGAGGGTGTTCCCTATGTGGTTTTCCTTTGAGAAGAGTTCCCTAACTTCTCACTGTCCCTTTTCCTCCTCGGACAGGTCTCCACACTTGATGGCAGCAGATGTCCAGCAGCAGCAGCTCCATCAGCCAGTTCCTCCTCCTGCCCTTTGCAGACACACGGGAGCTGCAGCTCCTGCACTTCTTTCTCTTCCTGAGCATCTACCTGGCTGCTCTCCTGGGCAACAGCCTCATCATCATCACCATAGCCTGTGACCACCACCTCCACAGCCCCATGTACTTCTTCCTCTTCAACCTCTCTGTTACTGACCTTGCCTACATCTCCACCACTGTTCCCAAAGCCATGGCCAATTCCTTGTGGGACACCAGGGCCATTTCCTACACAGGATGTGTGGCTCAACTCCTTTTCTTTGACTTTTTGATTGCAACAGAGTACTATATTCTGACTGTCATGGCCTATGACCGCTACGTTGCCATCTGCCACCCCCTGCACTACGGGACCCTCCTGGGCAGCAGAGCTTGTGTCCACATGGCAGCAGCTGCCTGGGGCAGTGGGTTTCTCAGTGCTGTGCTGCACACAGCCAATACATTTTCTCTGCCCCTCTGCCATGGCAATGCCCTTGACCAGTTCTTCTGTGAAATCCCCCAGATCCTCAAGTTCTCCTGCTCAGATGCCTACCTCAGGGAGATTGCAGTCATTGTGGTCAGTGTCTGTTTAGCCTTTCTGTGCTTCGTGTTCATTGTGGTGTCCTATGTGCAGATCTTCAGGGCTGTGCTGAGGATCCCGTCGCAGCAGGGACGGCACAAAGCCTTTTCCACCTGCCTCCCTCACCTGGCCGTGGTCTCCCTCTTTGTCAGCACTGCCTTCTTTGCCTACCTGAAGCCCCCCTCCATCTCCTCCCTATTTCTGGACATGGTAGCGACGTTTCTTTACTCAGTGGTTCCACCAGCAGTGAACCCCCTCATCTACAGCATGAGGAACCAGGAGCTCAAGGATGCCCTGTGGAAACTCAGGACTGGGCGTTTCTAAGCTGCTCATCTTCTGCACATTGCTGGCCATGGTAACTCATGTTAGGATCAGTCTGTATCTAGTGGGTTTATTAGTGTTTGGGGATTTTTTACTCTCAGTTTGCCTGAGCTATAATAACATCTGACGCCAGTGAGGGAACTGCTGGGCTTGGGGAAGAGCAAGGTTCTCCATACAGGGTTGGATCTCAAGACACTGCTTTTCCTCCCTGTCCAGATCTCCTTATCACACAGATACCCATCACAGAATGCTGCTGTCACTTCTTGTATCAATTGAGCCAAGACAGAAAATACCTGTGACTGGAAAGAAGGTCCTCCATGGCAAATTCCTTTGAAATCTTCATCACTAAACACCTAACAATAATCCAATTAGTTGTAGAAGTCTTGAGTTTTTTAATGAAAGGGACTCTTAGAGAGAGTTCGTCTATGCTTGGGAGGAGAGGTGGGGATGAATGGAGCGGAAAGTCAATCAAAACCTAGACCTTTTTGCTTACAGTTCCAAACCACAGACCCGCCAACATGAAAATTAATTCCACCCCAGCCAAAATAATGTCAGGAGAAGATGTGTTCTGATGGAAATGTTTCTGTTCATCAAATCCCAGAGTTTCTCAAGGTATGTTTGCAGGGAAACTCCACTTTGTTCACAATTCATGTGTGCTTGCATATGGCTCTCCAACTGCTGGTGCCTCTAACAAAAAATGACAGCACTAGGTGTTAAAGAACCTGGGACTCTATTGCTGGACATTCAGCATGTTTGAAGGTCAATGAAGGTAGAGCCCAAAATTGACATCAGGTATTTTTAGGACCATTCTTGTGGCTAGGAATACCTGAGGTCCAAGCTTACTGTTGCTCCTAGTGCAGTACTTGGGAAGGGTTCAGGCCAGGAACATCTTTCACCCCTCGCACCTTTTGTTTGGGATGTGTTGCTGTACGTGTAGCAAGGTCAAAGTTGGTCAATAGTACAGCCTGAAAATGACATCAGGCACCATTAGGATGATTTCATCGCCTATGACAGCCCTGAGCCGCAAGATTATTGGGTCCTAAGGTTTCTGGGTCTGCTAGTGGGCTACCCTGGGACGTTTCAGGCCAGGAAGATTACTAGTCCCTCGTAACTTCTGTTTGGGAGCTAGTGATGGATGTGTAGCAGTTTCAAAACTAGAAGCTGGTAGAGCTGAAAACTGATGTCTAGCACTGTTATCACCATTCCATTGTCTATAAAAGCCCTAAGCCCCAGCATTACTGGGGCATCTTTTGGCCTCTCTGGGGAGGTTTCCAGTCAAGAAGATCTTTAGGCCCTTGTACCTTTTGACTGGGAGCTATAGCTAGATGCTTAGCATTTCTGAAGGGGGATGCTGTTAGAGCCAGAAAATATCATCAGGTCTTGTTATGACTGTTCACTTAGGCAAGGAAAGCCCTGGTCCCCAAGGGTGCTGGGACTCCTAGTGGGCTACCTAGGCAGGTGTCAGGCCAGGAACATCAGTCATCCTTTGAGCCTTTCATTTGTAAGCCATTACTGGACATTTAGCAGTTTCAAAGAGGGAGGCTGTTAGAGCCTGAAAATAACGATAGACAATGGTAGGACCATTACCTTGGTAAGGACAGACCTGAGTCTCAAGGTTCCTGGAGAATCTGGTGGGCTACCTACTGGGGTTTGAGGGCAGGAACATCTTTCAGCCCTCTAATTTTTCAGTACAGGGGGGCGGGGGGGATATTTATTTCTGGAGGTTTAGCAGTTTTGAATCTGGATACTGTTAATGTTAGGAAATGATGTCAGGCACTGTTAGGACCATTCTGTTATCTTTGAAAGACGTGAGCCCCAAGGCTACTGGGTCTGCTAGTGGGCTACCTGGGGAGGTTTCAGGCCAGGAAGATTACTAGGCTCTCACAACTCTTCTTTGGGAGCTATTGCTGGATGTTGAGCAAGGTCAAATGTGGATGCTGGTAGAGTCTGAAAATGACATCAGGCACTGTTAGGACTGTCCTAGCAAGCAAATCCCTGATCTCCAAGGTTACTAGGGTAGCTAGTTGGCTACCTGGGGAGGTTTCATTTCAAGGAACTTTTTTCAGCTCTCTCACTTTTTGTTTGGGAGATGTTGCTGAACGTTTGGAAGTTAGACGCTGGTAGCACCTGAAAATTACAACAGCCACTCTTAGGACTGTTGTGGTTTCACCCCGGCTGAGAGCCGAGATCCACGCAGCTGCCTGCTTTTCAAAGGAAAAGAGCAGGGGAAGAGGGAAAGGTGGGGTGAGAGGCAAGGGAAGGGAAAAGGAAGGGGCAAATAACAACCCCAAAACCAAGAAACAAAGAGGCCCGTGGGTTGGGATAAGGACAGTTTACTAAGATAAGAGAAAGATAAAATATAACAATGCTAACAGGACTTTAGAGCAAAAATATATGAAGCTGTTGGTACACAATGCAGTTTCTCACCGAACCCACAGCTCAGGCCGTGCCACCCAGAGCCGTCCCGGAACCCGACTGTCCCCCAAGAACCGCGCGTCCCGGAGCCGCCCCCGTTCTTCCTCCCGTCAGCCCCCGATATCCTGGGCAGGACGTAATTGGCCTGGAATACTCTCTTTGATCAGTTAGGTCACCTGTCCTGGCTTCGCCCCTCCTTTCCCATGAAGAGCTGAGAAAGTCCTTGACTGTCTGACAGCAACTACCAACATCAGGGTGTTATCAGCACTGCTTTCATTTTAACTCTCAAACACAGCATTCCATCCGCTGCTACAAATGAAGTGAACTCCATCCTGACCAAAACCAGGACAAGGACTTATCTTTGTAAGGACAGTCTTGAGTCCCAAGGTTCCTGGGGGTGCTAGTGGGATACCTGGGAGGTTTCAGGGCAGGAACATCTTTCTACCCTCAAACCTCTTCTTTAGGAGCTATTGCTGGACATTTATCAGTTTTAAATATGGACATCAGGCATAGTTAGGACCATTCCCTAGGCAAGGAAAGCCCTGAGCACAAAGGTTACTGCAGCCGCTAGCGGCCTCCTGGGGAGGTTTCAGGCCAGGAACATCTGTCAACACTCAAAGCTTTTGCTTTGGAGCTGTACTAGGACATTGAGCAGTTTCTAAGGTGGACGCTGGTAGAGCCTGGAAATGGTGTCAGGAGCTTTTGGGATCGCTCCCTTGGGTAAGAATCACAGAACCATAGAATGACAGAATGTTAGGAGTTGGAAGGGACCTCAAAAGATCACCTAGTCCAACCTCCCCTCCCAGAGCAGGATCACCTAGATTAAATCACACAGGAACACATCCAGGAGGGTTTGAATGTCTCTAGGACCGTCTGTCCCAGTGCTCCATCACCCTCACAGTGAGAAAGTTTCTCCTCACATTCACATGGAACTTCCCCTGCTCCAGCTTGCTCCTGTTGCCCCTTGTCCTATCGCTGGCCATCACTGAGAAGAGCCTGGCTCTGTCCTCCTGACTCTCACCCTTTGCATCATTATAAACATGAATAAGGTCACCCCTCAGTCTCCTCTTCTCCAAGCTAAAGAGGCCCAGCTCCCTCAGCCTTTCCTCATAAGGAAGGTGTCCCACTCCCTTAACCCTCTTGCTGGCCCTGTGCTGGACTCTTTCAAGGAGATCCCTGTCCTTGAACTGAGGGGCCCAGAACTGGACACAACATTCCAGGTACAGTCTCACCAGGGCATGGGAGAGGGGGTAAAGGACCTCTCTTGACCTACAAATCACACACTTGCTGGTCCCTCGTAGTGGCACCCCAGGATGCCATTGGCCCTCGTAGCCGGGAGGGCACCTTGTTGGCTCATGGTCATGCTGCCCCCATGTCCCTCTCACCTCGGCTGCTCCTCAACAGGCCAGTCCCCAGCCTATACTGGTACCTGGGCTTGTTCTTCCCCAGATGCAAGACCCTACACTCCCCCTTGTTAAATCTCAGTAAACTTCTCCCCACAAGTAGTAATACCAAGAACAACTCCAAATCTACAAAAGAGTTGTGAGGCAACCACAATCCTGCCCTGCTGTCGTGCACTGGGGAGCTGGAAGAAGCTTCCTGAAGTTTGACCCAAAAGAAGTTAACCCTGATGAAACTTGTGGGTTATACTGTACTCAGTGGGGAAATCAGACACTTGGGAAGGGGCTGCCACCCGGTGGGAAGAGATGGAATAGCTGGATGAATGGGTAAGGTGAAGTGTAGGCTCTAGGAGCTGGGAAAGTATAATCCAGGAGCACAGCACCAACTGGGATCCACCTGGCTGGAGAAGAGCTCTGTGGAAAGGGACCTGAGGCTTCTTATGAATCAGCAGCTCACTAGGAATAAACAGGGAAATGCTGAGGCAAACGAGGTGCATCAGCATGGGTATGACCGGCGGAGATAAAGAAGTCGCTGTCCCACTCTACTCAGCACTTGTCAGGCCACGCCTGGAATACTGGGTGCAGTTTTGGTCACTTGTGGGAAAAGTAAGGGAGGATTCTGCAGCTGCGGAACTACACAGTGTAGCAAGCGACCAAGATCTGATAGCCTTGGTTGGGCGAAAGCCGTGGGAGACATGAAGGTCGGAATGTCTTGAAACCTTGGGAGGCGAGAGACATTCCATTGTGCTGACAGTGTAACTGCAGCTGCAGTCTGAAGATAACCTCTAACCCAGACGACATCAGTAACCTGTGAAAAGCCTTTTGTTGATTCTGTGTTAGCCAATCAATGCAGAACTCACTAAGCTTAAACGCATCTAGAAAGTATATAAACTGCTGTGTGTGTGTAATAAACTGATCACTTGCTTACATTAAGCGGTGTCCCGTCTCTCTGTTGCGGCAAATGGTGACCCCGACGTGATTCGATCCAAAACGGACCGGACGACTCGGCATCCGAAGAATCGGAAAAACTGCCTATTGGGCAGCCGGTCGCAACTCCCGCAGAACTACAGAGTAAGCTGCTGAAACGGAAGCAGAAGCCGGCCGGCGAACAATCCCTCAAGGAAAAGAGGTGAGCTGCGGGTAATCAGGATGGGAGGTCAAGTTTCGACCCCCGTAGAAAGAGACGTATATGAACTTATGAAAGCTTTATTAGCTAAACATGATAAGACTATTTCGGGTCATGATCTTAGATGTACCTTGAAGTGGGTCCAAGTTAAAATTCCCACCATTACTGCATCAAATATTTTTACAACGGACATATGGGACTCCGTGGGTGTTAAACTTTGGGACGGAGCCACAAAGGGCGACCCCCAGGCACAAAAACTGCTCCCTTGGTGGAGAATTATATTTGAAACTTTAAAAGAACAAGAGCGCTCTAACAGAGCAAATAAATCGCCTGGAAAAGACCCTGACGGGGACGACTCCCCTGTCCTTCTTTCAGCCCCACCGGAACTGCCTCCCTCCCCTGAAACCGATCCTTCATTAGTGCCAAAGCCATCCTCAAACAAAAGGTTGTTAGCAAATTACCCTCCTGAAGACGACCCCTTTGATCCTGGTCCTTCAGACCCGGAGGATGAACCTGATTTATTCCCCCCTGACCCTCACAACGTATGGACCAAAATCAAACGGCAAGCGTTACGGGAAGGGGATTTGGAAATGGCACAAAAAATCGTGGCACCGGTCATATATCAAGGGCGCGGGCGCGGGGGCTCAGTGGGAACCTTTGTCTTTTTCTGTGATTAAGGAATTGCGTCGTACGGCTACGGAGTACGGTTTATCTTCTCCCTACTTTGTTACTATGCTATCGTCTGTTTTCGATACTTATACTATGACACCCCATGATCTTAAAGCTCTCGCACAATTACTGTGTACACCCACACAATATACCTTGTGGGAATCTCAATGGAGACAGGGGTTACAGACCCTCCTGATTAGCTATGTAGGACATAATGATCCCAGTATGGCTGCATTGACTTTGGAGCATTTAACGGGGACGGGGCAGTACGCCGACCCCGTAGCTCAAGCCAGAGATATCCCGAGGGAAGCTCTGAGAGCTGTACGCGAGGAAGCAAAAAAGGCACTCTTAAAGACCCCTGATACTCAAAGACCACAAAAAGCCTTTACTGCTATAATACAGGAACCTCGCGAGTCTTATATGCAATTTATAGATAGACTGAGACTGGCATTAGAAAAACAGATTGACAATACAGAAGCGAGAGAAATATTACTTTTAAAACTGGCTGTAGAGAATGCTAATGCGGACTGTAAGCGAGTCTTACAGGCTTTACCAAACAGGAATCCTACTCTAATTGAAATGATTGAGGCATGCAACCGCATAGGGACGATGGAGCATAAATATGAGGCTATGGTCGCCGCCTTTGCCGCTATGGGACCCTCTCCCACCTGCTTTAACTGCGGAAAGCCCGGGCACCTTAAGAAAAGCTGCCTGATAAAGCCACAGACACAAGCCCCAGGCCCCTGTCCTAGATGCCAGAAAGGGCGACATTATGCAAAACGATGCCGCTCGAAATATAATGCCCAGGGGCAGCTCCTTCAGGGAAACAAGTCGCGGAGCGCGATTCCGCGGCGCGTGCAGAAACAAATCCCGCAATTCGCAGCTACACCACAGGGGGGAGTCCAAACACAGCCAATGCCACAGGTCTATGCCCAGCAACCTCAGGCTGTGCCGGAATGGACTTGGCAACCGCCCACACAGTAACATTACTCGATTCCACGGTCCACCTGCTGCCCACCACTAGTGACAGCGCTAATTTGGGAAAACAAAGTGCCCTGATCGTTGGTAGGTCTTCTACCACGCTTACAGGACTTTTTGTGCTCCCTGGAGTGGTGGACGCAGATGCAGTGGGCAATATTGCAATAATGGCTTGGACTCCTTCTCCCCCTTGTACTATTCCAGCAGGTAGCCGGATTGCTCAGTTGGTACCCTTTTTGGGACCACAAAAAGACCCTGCCACAGCCGAACTATTACCTGTTAGGACGGGCAATTTTGGGTCTACAGGCACCCCCTCAATTTATTGGGCACAGAACATATCTCATCAGCGCCCCACTTGCAGAGCTATTCTGATTCAGTCTGAACAAAGATATCCTTTACAAGGCATTTTGGATACGGGAGCTGATGTTACAGTCATCTCGCAGGCAAAATGGCCTCCACATTGGCCTTTGACTTCTACCCCTCAGGCCCTTGCAGGGGTGGGAGGAACCGGCACAAGTCGGCAAAGCCTCCGCTCCGTCACTATTGAAGGCCCAGAGGGACGCATAGCCACAGTTAAGCCCTTTGTCTTACCAATACCAATGGTTTTATGGGGACGGGATGTACTAACACAATGGGGAATGACATTGAAAACACATTTTTAGGGGGGGCCATTGAGGAGCGCGACACTCTCAAAATCACATGGAAAACAGATACCCCTATTTGGGTGGATCAATGGCCCCTTCCTATTGAGAAATTGCGCGCTTTAAATAACCTAGTAGAGGAACAATTCCAAAAGGGTCATATCGTACCCTCTGTCAGTCCCTGGAATTCTCCTGTTTTTGTTATCAAAAAACCAAATGGCAAGTGGCGCCTCCTGCATGATCTTAGAAAAATTAATGATGCTATGGAAGATATGGGACCCCTCCAACCGGGGCTCCCCTCACCAACCATGTTACCTCGAGATTGGCATCTTACAGTGATTGATTTAAAAGATTGTTTCTTTAACATACCTTTGCACCCTCAGGATGCACCTAAATTTGCCTTTTCAGTTCCAAGCATCAATGTGCAAGAGCCTTTACGCAGATTCCATTGGGTAGTGCTGCCGCAAGGAATGAAAAATAGTCCAACAATTTGCCAATGGTACGTAGCAAAAATTTTTAAGCCCAATAAGGAAGTCCATGCCTGCAATTTTAATTTACCATTATATGGACGACATTCTTGTGGCTGCATTCCATAAAGAGGACATGCAGAACGCCGTAGCCCTTGTCATTCAAGCTGTAAATGCAGCTGGATTCTGTATTGCTTCTGAAAAGGTTCAATCAATATCCCCATCCCAGAACTCACTAAGCTTAAACGCATCTAGAAAGTATATAAACTGCTGTGTGTGTGTAATAAACTGATCACTTGCTTACATTAAGCGGTGTCCCGTCTCTCTGTTGCGGCAACCCCTCTCCCATATTTGGTCATCTTTAACAGCAAGCTCATTCATTGGCTACTTAATTTCTATGGTTTCCACTTCTAAGTTACCTATAACTCAGTTCTATGCTTCGTTAGCAACTAACAGTATACGTTACACAATCATTCTTACAAAATCAGAACGTTACGACCTGTTTCAAGGTACATGTGGTTTACTGAGCAAAGGCTCATCTATCACAATCCCCCCTTTTTCTTTTTATCACCATTTTGTTCAGTAAACCATTGTAATTCTTGGTGGCTTAGTATAAGAGTTTAGTCAACCGGGGGAAGAGTTAAACCGTGATTCATACCAGCCTTGTTGAGATTCTATTTCTCGTCATCTCTTTTCCAACCCTTCCCTAAGTTTAGCCACAGTATCTCTAACAATGCCGGTATGATCTGTATAAATACAGCATTCTTCTCCTAAGGCTACACAAAATCCCCCTTGTTTTAAAAATAGGAGATCTAAACCTCTCCTGTTCTGTAACACCACCTCAGATCATGATCTTAGGGATTTTTCCATTAACATTAACTTTAAGGACCTTTGAATCCTCCCACCTAACAAGGGTCCTTGACATGGTCTAATTAATTGCTCCCAGATACATACAATAATTAAAATAATCAGCCAGGATGGGTAGTGGTATTCTGATTTCCTACAAGGTTTTTCTTGATCCCATTTATTGCCCTCTAGCCCCCCTTTTTCTTTTCCTAGGTGGGTGTGTTCCTGAGGCAGTGTTAAGCCGGGATTTGCACTAGGGCAGCTCCTCCGAGGCTTGCGCATTACTCTGATCTCGGGGTTCCGTCCTCCACAGTTTTTACACCTCTGCCTCGCCCGTCGGCTCGGTTGCTTCGAGTCACGGGGTGTTCCATCTTCCCTGCAGCAGGGGTATTCTTCAGGAGGCTCTGAGATTTTTCTCTTAGCGCACCTTTGTTTGAATTTCTCCCAGTTATTCGTTTTACTCTGGGGAGCTGCACCATACTCCACTTAGGTCTCTCCAGCAACACACCTGGACAATAGTTATTGAAAGAGGAACAGGCTCATTTGGGTGGAAACAATAATATTCTGGTAACCTATATATATTCCACCACTGTGGTGACCATTTTTCAATTTCCCCTTAAGCTATTTTATACTCAAATATTTCTTGTGTCAATTTCAATTTTTGTGTGTAATTATTCCCATAAATTCCCCTAGGAGGGGTTCCTTCATAACAATGAGACCACCACCGTCCTTGGCAGATTTTACAAATAAAACACACAAAAAGATAACAATTACAACGTTTGACTCCACACTTAACTGTAAAGTTTTTACACACTCAGAGTTACAAGTTTCTCCTTCATCACTTATCTGTATAAGAACATTGGTGATCAAGATCTCTTTAGGGTCATTCTGAGACTTCCAGGAGAATTGGTGACCTTCCAGGATGGCTCTTGCAATGTTGAATCCGAAATAGGTCCCTTCACTCGACTGGCATGTGTCCATCCACACTCAGCAGTCCTAATGGCTGTATCTGTTGTAAGACAAGAAAAGGTCCCTCCCTTTTGAGGTGTTAAAGAAGTTTCTTTCCAAGTCTTTATCAGGACTTTGTCACCGGGTTGGATCTTGTGTATCGCCATATCCAAGGGGGGGGGGGGGCGTTGTGCCAATATTCCTTTTCTTATGAACTCCTTTCTTCTTGCCATTAGCTGTGTTATATAAGTTTCTACTAGGGAATCCTCCAATCGCGGATGATTCCCCGGGTTACTCATGTCATATGACATCCCATATAACATTTCAAAGGGAGAAACACCCACATCAGTTCTCGGCTGTGTTTAGATATTTAATAGAGCCAATGGTAAACACCTAATCCAGGACATCCCTGTTTCCAATTTTAATTTTGTTAATTGTTTTTTAATTTCTCCATTCATTCTTTCAACTCTGCCAGAACTTTGTGGGTGCCATGGTGTGTGGTGTTGTCACTCAATTCCAAATCTACAGTTTCAACAATCCCACATCGGGGAGTAATTTTTTTTTTTTTTTTCTAATAATATTTTAACCTCCACCCAGGCCGTGGTTCGTGTTGTCGAATCGGTAAAATCAATTTGTGTATTAGAAAAGGGTCTATGGGCCAGGATTCTTCCTCCTGCTTTTTCCATGTGCATCTTGTGCTTCCCTCCAGCCAGTGCAAGCAGCTTCCATGCTTGCTTGGTGAACCGGCCAGGGGAAGCAGCTGAGCTGCCTGCTAAGTCAGCACACCACCACGCAGCTGTAACTCTGTGATCTCCCTGGCCAAGTCCACCCCGCAGATACACTGGCACCAGCAAGATGCCAGCACAGGGGAGGGGCACAGTGCCTGGGAGGAGGAAAACTCTTGTTGTAGGCAGCAGTACTGTTAAAAATACTAGTTAAAACATTTTGTGAAACTACAGGATTCAGCTGCTTTATTTTTCTTAGATATTGTCTATTGACCCTTTGATGCGTTATACATCCCCTTAAAATTTGCTTAGCCAGATCATAAAAACCAATGCACATATACTTAATTACAAATTGGTCAATTAAGGCTTGAGTGCCCCAGTGTGTACCGCTGTGTATTCTTTGTAAAATTTCGAGGGCCATTGTTTTAGGAAAAACCTCTCGGCTGTCAGGTAATTCTCAGGTTCCTGAACTATTCTTTTGTATTCCCATCTTTATTAGTTTTTCTTACTCCTGTGGTATGAATTTCGGTACCTGTGGATTTAGTTCTTTCTGCCTCTTATCCGATATATCTGTGTCCCTAGTCTCCAGAATTAGTAAAGCAGCTCTTTTAGCTTCTTGGTCAGCTAAATTATTTGCTCTTATTTGCGGGGTTAACCCTTTCTGGTGTCCCCTCAAGTGTACCACTGCAATTTTCTTAAGGCCCCTTATGGCTTGTAAGCTCTTGATGGATTAGTCTTTTCCTTGTAAATTTGTTAACCCTCTCTATTCCCAAACCTTCTAAATGTATAAGCTATTCCAAAAGCATATTTTGAGTCTGTGAATATGGTTCAAGATATAAAAGTTGGGCCGGATTCTGCAGAGAGGTAGTTTCTAGAGACAACTTTGGAGAAGCAATTAATATCCATTTGTCCACTTTTTTTGTTGTAATATTCCCCTGATTACTTTCAACTCTCCTCCAAAGGTAATTTTGAGAGCTTCCTCCACCAATAGTACCGTGTCTGCTATTATTTGCAGACAAGTGGGCCATCCCCTACTAATCGGGTCTAATAGTTTGATAGGCTATAGGTTTTTGCTTCCTGCCCACTCCTGAGCCAATACCCCGTATGCGACACGTCCCTCTGTATTAACAAATAAGAAAAAGGGTCTCCGCAAGTCGGGTAAACTGAGCATGGGGGCATTTGTCAATTCCCTCTTAAGTGTTTACAATTTTTCTCCATCCTCTGGAGTCCATTTTAACAACCCATCGTCAGCTAATTTAGCATATAAAAATTTTGCTTTTCCACTAAAATTCTCAACCCATTATCTACAATGCCCAAAAAGTCCCAATAATTGTTACACTTGTCGTTTATTTCTGGGCAGAGGCATAGAGAGTATTCCATTAACTCTTTCACGATCCAATTTCTTAGTTCCTTTACTGAGTCTGTGTCCTAGGTACTTTACTACTTCTTCTACAGACTGTCATTTTTGTTTAAACACCTTTAAACCCTGTAAGCCTAAAAAGTTTAAAAGTTTAATACTCTCCCGTCTAATTGTTTCCTCATCTTCTCTGACCAACAACAAGTCGTCCACATACTGGACGAGGGTTACTCCTTGGCCCGGCTCATATTCCCGTAAAAGTTGTTAGTCTTTTAATTTCTGGTTTCAATCCCTTCCTACCCTCCTCAGGTAGTGGGCATTGTTTAATTTGTACCGGGACCTCAGGGTCCTTAATCACAATCACAAAAGGTTTAATATTTAATCTTCCCGTGGTCTCTGGGGTATACCATACCTCAGGGTTAATTTGCTTTTCGTCTTCGACTTTAAGGGAGCGTAATTTAACTCGTAATTGTTTTTTTATTTATTTCCAAAGAAATTCCTAGTTTAACCATTAAGTCTCATCTCAGTAAATTATAGTCGGCTTCAGACACCAGCAACAATGATTCTAAGCCAATTTTGGAGTTGCTTTCAAATAATATTTCCTTGACCACGGGTACCGCAAAGGGTTCCCCTTTTGCGCCAATTACCTGTACTGTCTCCAAGGAAATTTTACATCCCCGGGGGTAAACTTTGGATGGTGGATCTTTCCGTCCCTGAGTCCACGAGGAACTCAATTTCTTACTGCTGGGGACATACTTTCAGTTTTACCAGGGGCTCTGTCTTACTCCTTATCCCCAGCAAATGAAGTTCTTGACACCCCTAGTCTTCTTTAAACATTTTCTCATCCCCCCATTGCCACTTCTCGTAAGGGGTTCTCTTTCACTTAAAGGGTATAAATTTGCCCTTGTTTCAGAAATTATCCAACGGGCTGCATATTCACTTTCTCCTAAACTAAAGGGTTCCTTTTCATTTACACTCAAATTTAGAGCTTGACATACCCAATCCTCAAAGGAACCAAACCTGGGCCAGCGAACAGATTCACCCCTTATGGGTTGTCCTGCCCAGACTTCCATACATTAATGTATCATCTTTACTCTTACCCCGCCTAGAAGGGTGAGCATCCCAGTACTTAATCATCAGTCCCAAAGGACTACTCGGGGGTACTGGGGAAAGATTCACAGGATCTCCCCCACCCATGGTGACAGTGGGCCTGCTTTTCCTCTGTCCCATCATCCGGGGTCTGTAATCTTACCCACCTCTCGGGGTTCGTACCTCTCCCACCCCGGGAATCCTGGCCCCAACCGAACGGTAAACTGGCCTGTACTCACGTGTCCCACGTCTTCGTCCAGGGCTTCGTGCACAAAGATTAAGGGGCTTTGCCGGCTTTTCTTTGCTTATTGCCGAGAATTTCAGTTCGTGGGTGGAGAGCCGAGCGGATACTCTGGCAGGGCCGCTGATACAGCGGGGCGCCTCCCTGCTCAGAGGCTCGCGTCCGGTTGTTCTCCATCCGAGTCACGGCACCAAATTGTTATCGTGGGTTTCCCAGTCACCAGTCGGAAACCAGTTAATTCAGTTACAAAGTTAATTTTATTAATTTAGCAGGCGGCAATTAAGCAAACAGCGCTGGGCGGCCGGAGAGTCTCAGCTCTACCTACGGCACGCACCGTCCCTCTCCGAATTCAGGTTTTTATAGTCCTTTAGTTCCGGGTCCCGATTGTTTCACTGAGGCTTCTTCTGCACATGCGCCAGTTGTTGTTAGGGGGTCGTCTTCTACCTTCTAGTGGTCGATGGGATGAAGTTGCTCCTCTTCCTCATTTGTCCCTTAGTTGACCCCTCTCCCATATTTGGTCACCTTTAGCAGCAAGCTCATTCATTGGCTACTTAATTTCTATGGTTTCCACTTCTAAGTTACCTATAACTCAGTTCTATGCTTCGTTAGCAACTAACAATATACGTTACACAATCATTCTCACAAAAATCAGAACGTTACAACCTGTTTCAAGGTACATGTGGTTTACTGAACAAAGGCTCATCTATCACAATGGACATATGTTTAAGTATGCATATATTATTGAATGATAATTGGTAAATAATCCTTATTAATGAGCATGTCAGGCTTCAGTCAGTGTTCAGCCATAGATGAGTCATTTTTCCCCATCTCTCCTTAAAACTCACTGATTGGGCTTTACTTTTAAGGTCTATGCTAGCTAATTAGGGAATTTCAGTAATCTATTTTTAATATGTACCATCTTCTGTTCTTTTTAGTGCAGCCTTAAGATAGACTTTTATCTTTACTGCTGTGCACAGATCATCTGAAAATATAAGTTCTCTACTACATGACAACTCATAATGAGCCTTAATGAAGCTTGGGAACAGCTGTTAAAAACTCCAGTTGAATAGGTTTGCCCAAGCAGCAGTAGCTTAGGATGCTTCTCTTATAGCACTGTTGAGTCATCTGTTCACCATACATATAATGAGAAAAATCAAAAATTAAATACTAAAGCAGCTTAATCCTTTTTCCTTAGATATTTTATTTTAATCAGAGTTTTAATAAGTGCATTATGAACCATCATCTCTTAAGCCTTTCACCTTTTTAATTATATTCCTGCTCCGAACATCGACAAAAGCAAATGTTATTATGCAAATTTTGCTCCAAATTTGTGTCCTTACCAAGAGCATAAGAAACAGAGTTCAAACTCCATTTTTAATTATACTACAGATAAATGAGCTCCAAATTGTTAGAAATTACAAAAAGCTCTCACGATTTTACATGTTACCTAATCTACAAGTCAGAAGATTATATATTTGGGGTAGGATAAAGGATTTTAAGAACTATGAAGGTTAAACATGATTGAAACAATTTCCATTACTTTATATTGTTTGTCTTCTCTTACTGAACCTTCATCACTTTGACAGTAAGTATACAACATAGGGGACTTTCAATTTTTTTGTACTCATTTCTGATTACATGGATGTTTAGGTGCCCTCCAGCCCTCCAATTTATTTATTTTTTTAAACATGATTTACTCATCATTCAGTGTTCTGATTGAAGCAGAAGGGAGCAGTTCACTTTCATGTATCAACTGCAAAGAACTGTTTCATGAAACATCAGATTTTTTTTCCTCCAGTATCCTTGTTATCTGGTTTTTTTCCAGTAACACCTAAAGGCCTAATTCCCACTCTACTAGGAATGGTACAGCTGCAGAAAAGAGATAGTATAGCTCAAAGGCACATCGCTGAAGTCTAGAGCCAAGGGATGAATAAGAACTCAGATGACAGGAGATAGGAGGAGATAGATGATTACATTGAACCTGATAAGCAGAATCCACAGAACACCTGATAAACTTTTTCTTCTTCCTTCAATCAATGTTTCCCAATAAAAGTTTCAAAAAGTCAACACTGCCTGCCATTGCCAACATTTTAAATTATTTACATCAACCCAATAAAGCCAAAAACTACCCATAGGCAGTGGGCTTCAGATCTTTAGTTAATTTAATGGTTTAGTTGTTCTGTAGGGAAATGCCAAGAAATAAAAGATTCTTGATAGATCTGTATATGCTGAACAACAGGAAGTCTGCTGATGCCCTGGTCCAGCGAGTTTCACTGTTGACTGCAGTGGCACAAGAATTCATCATCTTCTTCACTGATTCCAAACTCTAGTATGATTTGACTGCCTTGTGCAGAGACTTGAAACTGTTCACTTGTGGAAGAACTGTTATTTGCTGAGTCTTTTCAGGGATCCAGTCTCATGGTTTGAAACGCTAGTGACACTGGCGGTTTATTTTTACGATTGTTTGCTTTGGTGGATACTACACAATTACCACAACTCCACTGACAAATAACAAATACGTAGCTGGAAAACAATGGATTTGCACAGCTTAGACCTGAAGTTGGCAGCTTATACACTGGCTTCCTTTCTAAATTGTGATCATCCTAACAACAGTGCTATTCAAAGCTCACTGCAAGCAAATAAAAATATTGCACTGTAACTCCCAAAAAGAAAAATGAAGACTGAGGCAATGATTCCTAGTTAAGAAGGACCTTATCTGAAGTAATTGCACTGCAAATAGTGTAAAGCATCCTAGTTAGAATCTGATGCAAGACAGTTGGAGATTTGCAAGTTTCTGTAACATAGCGTTACACACCAGAGTCTTCTGCATAAAGCAGTAATCAAAAGCTGCTTGAACACCTTCATTTTCAGAAGGGAAGGGTAAAAATAGAATAAGGTTGGGGATTTTGAGGCAGACACTTTCTCTCAAGTAGCCCTCATAGGTCACATTTTCTGCATTTGGTCTGCGAATTCACTCCCAAGAGTCACATAATAAAGGGATAATGGTGGTAATGTTGTATAATGCAAAAGTTCTAAGTAAAACTAGCAAACCTTATTAGTAGCAATGGAAACCATACATGTGAAAAACAGCACAGTGACAGTGAAATTTTAGAGCAGCAAATAGAAGGGAAACAGTTCCAAAGTCATTCACAAATAGGCCTTTACATGCATGTGAAATGCCTATAAAAAGTACCCTGCACAACATGCAGAAAAGTCTTTACACACTACAACAGAACACGAGTATAAATCAGCCTCTCAAAGATGGATTTAAAAGTTCAGAAGTTATTTCATGAGAAATAAAAAAGAAAAAACTAAACACTTGGGGAAATCCACCTAATATCTCTAGTCTCAAAGCACAGTGGCTTTATCAGGTCTATCAGGCCATTAATCTAAGATGACACTTCGTGCCTTCAAGCATTATTCCCAAACAAGATATTTAGTCTTTCGAAAGAAAATTCACATTTTTGCATCTTAAGAAAAAAAAACGCAGCAGGAGCCTACTGGCTCACAACCTATTTTACACTACTGCTCTTTTGTTTCTTGTCTTATATAGGAAAGAGTCTGGATATCCTGATATATGCACATCAGTTATTGCAGAAGGAGAGAAGGGAGGAAGTTTGGAAGAGAGGAAGAGAGGAAAGAAGGAATTTTTCTGTCACATTCGATACAGGATTAGCTGGAGGATAGTGGAGGGACCATCTTACAATACTTCAAGCCCAACTCTGTACACAAGACTGCACAAATTCTATTTTGGCAGACTCCCGGACAAACAGACCATTCAGCAGAGTCATTGCTCCTGGCTCAACAGGAAAAATCTTCTTAAGCAAGATGTTAAGCAAATCGCCTTCTCCCCTTTCTCTGAAAGGTTACTTATTTCAGAAGAGGGATTTTTTTTATATAGGATTATGTAAATAGCCTTCCAGAGCCAGTCTTCACATACACAGAGTATCACAGTTACAATGGGGGACAGGGTTTCTCCCACTCTTTTATCCAGGAATTCATCAATGAGTATTAATCGTGCATGTAAGCCGTTACTCCAGGGAAAATAGGAATACATTTCAGAAAAATATCTCATTTTTCTAGTCCTTAATAGGCAAGCCAGTGACAATAACTGCCTAAATCATACCTTAGATTTAAAAAAAAAAGAGAGAAACAATAGAAGTATAAATTAAAGCAGAGAGGAAAATTCATCACTTAAGTGGCAATTCTTTAGTACATCACCTGATCTAAGCCATAAGCAGCTTCACAGCTTGTGCCAGATTATGTTGGGCAAGAGTTACCTGTATTTGAAAATGCAATGATCACTGCCAAATGAAAATAGGCTGAAAGTATCAAGCGTTATGTCCTATGGAACCTGCTTTGGCAGGGGGGATGGACCCGATGATCTCTTGAGGTCCCTTCCAACCCCTACGATTCCATGATCTGATCTGGCACCAGGAAGTCTCCTCCATCCTCTGAAATATCACAGTCTCGCTTGAAAAAACTGTACACCTTGAGCTACTGCACTGAGGCATAATAAAAAAAAAATTTTTCATTATATATTTCAGTTTACTTTGAGGACAGAGGAAAGCAGTGTCAAGGCAAATACTGAGTCTACTCGGATTCCTGTTTCTTTGGCCTAAACTGTACCTAATGAAATCTAACTTTAGCACAGATATTCCATTACTTTGAGAAAAACATAGTTATTGCACTGGTAGGAATCATATAAAAGCAGAAATTGCTTGAATCTTAAGGAAGGTATAAAAGATTAAAAATAGAAATAAAAGACTCTTTAATAATAATAATTTCAAAATGTACTGGTAAGGCCATGAATTCAAGCCTTGATTAAGCTCTGTAATTATATATTAGGTAAAGACCAAAGCATCAAAACTAAACAGTACCAGTTTGTACAACACAGTGTGCTTTAATGAATCCCTGGAGCTACTGTTTCAAATATTAGCAGTGTTTAATTTTTTTTTTTTTTTTTTTTTTAGTATAACCACTCAAATGGTACTGTATTTCTAGGTAGGCTTTACAAAAATGTGCTAATCTTTGCTGAGCATATCCAATTCATTCCAGCACTCCACTGATGTTATATAAAAGACATAACATATTCAAGTAACATTAAAATTGGTGCAGAAAATGACTAGCAGCTTCTTCGTTCCCATTCAGGCTTTTTTCACTTCTACATGTATTTAAGACTTACATATTTTTACTTCTTTGCTGCTCCATCCCATTGCTCTGAAATTAAACCAAAAAATCCTGCTTTTTCAAAACCACCATCTTCATTTCATAAATTCCCCCATTACTATATATTTCCTAAATAATATTTTTCTAAGTGAAAATATTCATAAATAAATATTAACAGATAACAAAATTATGGCATTATTTCAACCAATTTTTTGGCGTTCTTGCTTTGTTTCCCCCTGATTCTAACAGCCTGCTTTATTGACAGTTTCAGCTGGCTGCATAACAGGATACAGCAGGAGATCAGTGCATGTATTGACATTCTCCACAATGCCTACTTATAAACAAATTCATAAAGCTTGTCTTGTTAAGTCAGATGAAGAAAACTTGATAAGCACACCTAGTATTGCTCACATCTAAACACTGGTTTCTACAATTATTTAATTTCTTCATGAGTCCTAGCATAATGGAGAGAGCTACAGCATCAAAATATGGAGGCCACAACCCCAACACCAGCCGCAGAGGGAAGCAGAGTACCACCAGACACACTAAACAGTGAAAAGCTAGGAGGATTGCCTTTATTCTGAGCTGGCATGCTTTTGTGCACCTGCAATCTAGTGCAAAAGGAGCAGCCAGCAAACCAAGCATTACTTCCAGACTGTGGCAGAAAGGTCTCCATAGTGACGACAACTACCAGAAACCCATGCCTAACAAGATACCCCTAGTCGATATCATGGTTAACTTTTCAGAGAGGGACCGCAAAAGTCTGAAAACACATTACTTCCACTTTTTCTACCAGTGCTTTCATTGGTGTTAGACAAGCCTACATCACAGCCCCACTATAAAACACACATCCTGACCAGCATTCTGAAGTAACGCTGAAAAGGTGAGCTCCTAGCGTGTTGTCAGCAAAATCAAGCACACTACTCTTCTCACATATGCAAGAACAATTAAAGTAAATGTATCTGAAACAGATGTGTGTGCATAAATATCTGGAAGCACTGCTGTTATCACCCACTACTTACCCAGAGATTGCCAGAACACATGTGCTAATTGTCCATGAAAATCAGAATATTTTGCCAGATCTGAATTTTCAGTTGATAGTCATATTGGCAAGAAAAGCATATTTTCAAGACCTCCTAACTGTTCTTCCTAGTGGGAGATAAACAGTACTATGTGTTTTCACAGCCCATATTTTACATATGTTCATCACTCACAGACCGTGCAAGTATTTGATGCACATGCAGTAAAAAGACAGGTAAAACAGTTAAAAACTTTTCAAATTTCTTTAATATCTCTGCTACCTATTTAGTGAGCCATTTCAGCATGCCTATAAACACTGTAGAATTCGCTTTGTGGCATAAATGCTTTTCAAACAAGGATAGTGTTACAGCAAACATTGCTGTTACTTATACTTCTACAAAAGTTATTCTATATCCTGTAGTCAGTGAAATCCTAACACAAAGTGCTATAAGCCATGTAAATCTGCAAAATAGGTAGTTATAAAATAAGTCATTAATAGGGAAAATTTTCCAAATTTTTTTATTATTTATTTAGAAGAGGTACAGAAGAATACGCTTTCTAGTATAAATTATTCTTCAAAACTTAAATATCCTTTAATTTTGTGTCAATTACCTATTGTGTGTCCTGGCGAGGTTTTCTGTATTTGTTTGGGGTTTTTTTCCTTTCTTCTCTCAACAAGTCAACAGTGACTTGATTTGTTCAATAACATCTAACCAGGCATTAATGTGGAAAAATGCCTAATACTCATGTTTCATGCTGCAAAAAGTACCACACTTTCCTCTTCTGATGACTTTTCTTAGTTTTAAATAGTTTTATTTAGTTTTTAGTTTAAATAGTTTTAAATACAGCGGAAAAAAAAATCTTATCTTACTCAGTATGAACTATCTGAGTGATGCTACATGTGAATAAACAAGCCAAGGCTACCTTATCAACATACATCTAAAGATGCAAGTAAATACAAATAGCTAAGACTTCCAAATAAAAACACATTTGCAACATGTCTTCAGAGCAAGATATAGTTATGTCCCTAAAGAAACTGATATTCACTGTGTTTTTTTAATCTTCCCACATCCCAGAGTGGGGATACATTCATTCACCTTGAAGAGTCACTGACCAATGTTTTGTAGGTCTCACACACACTTAAAAGTAATTGGATTATTTGTAGACATTAATGTCTTCAGCTACTTCTGACAGCTGTGTATGAGTACTGATATAAATTCAGAATGAAAGAAAAGCGGTCTCATATCAAAAGATCTTTAAGGATCAAGACTTTGGGGAAGGAAACAGAATTTACCAAAGAAGGAATCTTGTCTTCAGTTATCTATTAGAAGGATATGAAGAAGATGGCATCAGACTTTTCTCAGAGGTATGCAGTGAAAGCAAGAGACAATTGGAAAAGCTGCAACAAGAAAAACTCTGATAAAATATTACGAAAAGAACGCCCAGTAGAAGAGCAATGAAAAACTGGAGCAAGTTGCCAAGAGAGGCCATGGAGAGCTTTACAGACATTGAAAGCCAAGAACCAGACCGTGAGAAACCTCATCTCAATTGAGGTTGGTTTAGTTTAGGTGTATTTGCTCCTCTGTGTGTGCATTAGAGCAGAGGTTCCTTTAAATACAAGATATCAAGATTCAACTTTAATACAAGATTTCTGCATGTAGGTAAAACCATATACAGATTCACTATCCCTTCTTTCCCGACCTTCTTTTAGTTTTTCAGCAAGTATTGGCAAATATGCAAAGAATTTACCCCTTTGTAATGTGCCTACTGTTAAATCTGCTGTAGGATGGCACAATTTCAGGATTAGAAAAAATAAAACTGAAAAAAGGTGATTAAAAGTTATTATTCTACCTACATTTGAACAAAAATAGAAATAAAAATACTTCAGAGAAAAAAGGAATTGTTTTCCAGTGTGAAATGAAGCTTCTTCCCCTTTCCCCTAAATTAGCATCAGTGAGACTTGTTTTTAAACACATACAGCATACTTCTGTAAGCTCTGGGGTCCTACACAGTAAAGTAAATATTTGGTTGCAGTGAGTGCTCTGCCTTCAAGTTTTACATTTTGAAGGGGAGGGGTTTGAACCCACTGTCCTGTGATTGCCAGCCAGTGAAATTTAACCCGAATAAATCTGTTGAAAATTAAAAGATACCTATATTTTTGTTATATTCATGGTGAAAGCCTGAAAAGTAGAATAGAGTCTGGAGTGTTCAAAGGATTCCTCTACAGGTGGGAGGATTTTAACCTTTGGATGTGCTTTTATTACTCCTAAGACTTGAGTGCACTCTATGTAAGCACCCTTGTCTTCAGATCATTGCAGTACCATTTAACATCAATACATCATTAATGTTTCTTTACTTTTTGGTTTTGTTCACATAAGACAAGGACCATTAGCCACAGACAGAACGTGTGTCAATAGAGGCATTAACACATGAAAGTCAGCACAATACTTGCACAGTGACTAGCAAGTGTTTTTCCTTACCTATCACCTCAGTAGTATACTAAAACTTTCAAGATATCATTATTTATTTCTGGATGGAATTTTAACCAATATCAAAACAATTAAAACACAAATAATTAAAATCTCATTATCAAACACTGTCTACCTACGGTATGATTTTGGTGGTCCTGATGAAAAGAATGGCAATGCTTTATACGATGGTTTTCTGAGGAACATGTTATTTAAAGCAACCAAGACAATCATATTGTCAATTACTGTAAAGCAATAGATAATTATTTAATCATACTGGGAATTAGCACCAAAGATATAATACAGTAACTGCATGAGCACATAATCCTTCTCGTCTTATATAATGATACCACTTACTTTTAACTTAAAACTATTTACCTGAAACTGATAGCAGCCACATATGAGTCAAAGGGTTTTAACACCATGCTCTCCATCACCTTGACAAGGAACAGTATAACACAGGCCATGGGCTTTTGCTTTCCAAACACATCCCTCCATATCTTTTCCCACAAAGGGCACGATTTAATTTTAGGGATGGTATCAAAGGCTGAGACAGCTCCTGAAACTGAAGGCATATTGATAAAACGCAATCTGAATGCTGTTGGGATGCCCAGGATTTCCTCAAATAAAACAGCTGGGCTTTAAACCTCTAACACATTGAGCAAATTTTCCCTAGGAGAAGAAAACAAAAAAAAGTCTTGGCAACTGAACCTGGCACTATGTCATTCATTAACTGTGTTACAGCGGTTACATGCCCCAAAACCCTAATGATGCCCTCAATGCAAATAATGCAGGTTTGCCTTAAAATAATGAGCCAACTTAAATCTGGGTGCACTTCCAGGGAATCAATTAGAGCTAAGCCAATGCTAAATATGACCCACTGTACACCACTGACTTAAAATGGGCTATTTTATGTGCAATAGCTGCTGATTTTATGCTGACACTTTGCCAAGCAACCAACTTGGCAAAAATTGAAGTGGTCTTTAATCACAGTTTCAGTTAAATTACATTCTTCAGCAAAACATGCTCATGACAAACAATAAACTGACAGACACTAGCCTCTCAAATTCAAGGTACAGCTACTCAAACAGAGCTGTTGCCAAATAAACAAACTCATTTGAATTAAAAAAAAAATATGGCCCAATAATGAACCTTTTCCTTTCCTGGAGGCATGCTGCCAAGTGCAGATATAAGACACAAAATTATGTACCTTTTCGAGAATAGGTCTTTTGTTTCAAACATAAACATCAATAATTTCAATTTAACAGAACACATCTTTATAACTAAGTAACATAAAATTGTATCATGATGACAAACATACAAGTAAAACATATTAAAAAGTTATGGAAAAAAAGCAGATATTTTGGGGCTGTGTCACTAAAGGGTACTAAAAAGCACTTGCTTAATTATACCAGCAGAGATCAATAGGATTGCACACTTCCTTAAAGCTAAGTATCTAATGAGCTTCTTTGTGATTCCAGGTGTGGGTAGGCACATTGCAAAGTTCTTTTATATGATATAAACAGAAATAAAATTTAAGTCACACTACTCAGAATGGATATGCTAAGAACAGGAAATCAAATATTTTCACTTCTCCAATTTCTAAAAACTTTACAAATGAGAACTTTTCACTTGAATTTCACTTGTTAACATACCTGATAAAAGTATCTGCTCAAAACAATCCTATTCAAGGCACAGAGAATCCTATCTTCCAGCAGCAACACAGAATTATTATTTTTTTTTTAAGAGAAAGTTCTGGCTTGCATCTGGACACTTCACTTTGTCAGCTTTCATTTCTCAGGCTACAGTTGCAGACATCCTTCTCTTCCTCAAATGCTTGAGGCTTTATGGGGTAAAGTATCCAAAATAAGAGGTACTGAAAAATGCCTTAAATTCTGGTAGCAGTAATGGGACTAAGGCAAGGCATTCCTTACTGTACTGCTGTGAAAGCGTGCTTTGGTAAGGTGCTACATGTTGTTATTAGAGCTCTCTTAATAAATATCATCAGTAGAGATACAGAAGCAATAAGTTACTCAATTTAAAATTCTATTTCAGGTCATATATTTTATTTGTTGTTACTGGCTTTTATCTGTAAGACTGACAGACAAAATAGTCATTTATGTGATTTAGACACCTAGCCATCTCATTTTTGCACTGTGTGCTCCAAGAAAAGGCTAAGAATTACATTCAATGTTGACAATTTATATTCAGCAGAGCCACTGTGTGACATCTCAATGTGTTGAGATATATCATACAGTTACCACTATAGGCCACTTCAAAATTATCCTACTTTCCTTCATAACGCCATGTGGGGAGGGAGACATGCTGGCTTCTTTTTAAGTTCTTGAACCTTCTCACTCTAAAGCCCTCTGCTGAGTAAAAATATCTGGCAGTCTGCAGATTTCATTGTCATCTACTTTCAACACATCAATTTCCCCAGAGACAGAAGTGGATTGATTTTTAAAGTTGGGGTTTTTTGTTGGTTTTTTTTTTAAGCTACCTTATACTTCAATGGAGATGCTAAAGTAGCAGCAAAACCAGACACTTTCAAGCTACTATCACATGTAAAACTGTCTACAGGGTTCCATTTCCTTTATGCTTACTAAATAAGCTTCTCTCTTTTCCAAGAGTCTTAAAACACTAAAAAGACCTTTATTCTGAAAGTGCTATAGTAAGTAACCAGAAACCAATGGATAACCTTAGGAAAACAGACTTATTACCCAGATTTGTAGTAGACTAGATGATTTTTTCCTAATATGACTGGCTGTGAATAGTCCTCAAATATTTCCTCAAAATTTCCCTCCCTGAGCATTCACTCAGAAATTAAGGGTCATCTTTCTCATTCTACCCTGGTAAGCTTATATTGTCTTAGCATACCCAGAATTACAGTAAGCACCCAACATACGGTTTCTGAAGTGAAAAAAATCTTGTAGAAAAGCTAAGTTTACTGAAATAACATACATCAACATATTACACCAATATATTAGCCTATTTCTCTCAAATAAACGCTGTGAAGTTTCATGAGCCAATCCAAAAGAACAGTCAGCAAAACTTTAAGGGGAAGCAAGTAGCTGAAAAGATCTATTTGATTTTAGCTTCCTTTCACTATCAAATTAATAAATGATTTCAGTTCAGGAAATATAAAGAAAAGGTAAATTGCATTTTAATAAATACATCTCTCCATGTATATTCTGAGTAAAATATCTTACCAAAAAATCTTTGACAGATCATGACATTGCCAGACCAGCACATTTTTCATTTGCATGACTTCGTTTGTGATCCTATCACCAGAAATGCATAAAAGATCACATGTAATTTTTGACAGCACCTTCCACAGCAAGACTTGTTAACCCATCTCTAGATTACAATTTTGCTAATAGGAGTTTTGAAAACACTATTTTGCAGTATTACACTTCCTTAAATGAAAGAAAGAGCTGATAGAAAGCAACACATGTATAACAACCATAGCCTAAGTACACAAAGGCTGTCTGATTTCTAATATTCCTGTAGGAATACAGCCAGGCACAAACAACCTCAATATGACTTGAGTGAAGTCTTCAAGAGCAGTCAGACTCCCCCCAAAAATATCATTTTAGGCAGCAGCTGCACATACTATCAACAACTACTTTCACACAACACAGTAAACCAAGGCCAAGCATAATTTTTTGCTTTGTTATTAACTGATTACTCCAGGGGACATATGAACGGGATCATTCCTCTATGAAAACTGGAGAGAAAAGTATGTAAATAACCAAAAGTAAAGGTAAGTGATCAACTTCCTGGTATTGAAAAGCAACCAGGCTGCCTAACAAATATTTAAAATCTGTTTTTTACATTGCAGGAAGAAAACACATTGTTAGTGTCATTTTACAATTGTTAGTTTTTACAAGATCAGTATGTACAGTACAATTTACTATCATCATAACTGTTTATCTTTTCAGTCACAGAAGACTGATAGGTATTATTGAATCAAATATGCAATTTATAATTTAGCAGAAATCTATGGCAATACAAGTCCAGGACAATAGACTGTAGTGCCAAGAATTCGCTAACATCAACACTTCCTCAGTTACAGTTTGCATGATCTGGAAATCACAAAGTCTTAAAGACTCTTTTAACTAATGATCATCATGTTGGATATCCAGAAAATCGCTATGGCATGTGTAGAAATGAGATTCATAAGAATCTTTACCCTCTTGGCAAAGAAACTAATTTAGTGATTATACTGCATGGTTAAAAACAACTCAACAAACACACACAAAAGCATAGTTAAAACGTCAACAAAATAGATTGATCCAAGTAATCATCATCCATATTCAGAATAGCATCAAAGACTTTTTCCTGAAGATAAAAGAAAGTTCCATGAATTCATTTTCAGCCTGCCATACTTATTAATTTCAGCATATTGCACCATGAATTATTCTTTTATAATCTCTACTAAAACAGACTTGAGAAAGCCTTCTGAAAGCGACAGATCTTTTCTCCTACATCTCCGAGCTCTATTGAAGGGTATTTTTAAAAACATTGCAGTACTAGTTAAGCTGTTTTATACCTACACCATAAAGCTTCACTAAGTAACTTTTTTCATTTGCGTTCACATTTCAAGTATTTCCCAGTCTTGGCTCAAAGACCTCATCTCCACTCAAAACATCATTAACTCTTAGAATCAGAGTCTGAAACTAGTCTTCCATAACATCATAAATGAACAGATATTTTCAAGTAGTTACACACAGACATCTCAGTTCAAAGGATCGGTTCATTCAAGTACAAAGCATATTAAAGTTCTTCATTTATTTATCTATACAATAGCCTCAGTAAGCATCATGACTACCTCCTGATTTCACTTAAAGTCTTCACAGGTAACTGCACACATTAACCACATAGCAAGCTCAATGGAACACAGCACTGTGAGAGCGTATAGAGACAAACACTAGGAAGTTGAAGTCTAGTAAGTTCCAAGACTAACTTCTTAATTTTTACACAAGTTTACTTTACACATACTATCAAAGACACTAGATTCTCATTCAGCAAGGAATTTCTACCATACTAATATTGTTCTACTATAGAAAACCTTATAGCCATCACCACTAAAGTCTCCTTAGAGAAAGGAGGAAAAATAAAACCCAAAGGAGAAAAGGGCTAAAGTTGGTATGGGAAGCAGAACGGACTATTAGCATTTTACTAGAATAACCATTAGTACTTAATGCTTCAAAAAGTTTAAGTAATTACCTGTTGCATTACAGAGACTAAAAGGCTCTAAACTTTTTTTAAGAAGGGTTTAGCATTTTTTCCTACTGAATCAAGTCCTACATAATGAAATCCAAAAACACTGGTTATTTTAAAGTAAGCACTGCACTCAACAATTCAAACAGAAGAGGCTAACATTTTCCAGTTACAAGATTTCTTAGAAAGCTGCTCATTTTTAAGGGAAAAAAAGTATTATGAAGATGTCTCCACTAGCAATACTCAGCTGCTCATCACAGTGTTAATTTGCCAAAGACTGAAAAAACAAGTTGCTCACTGCACCACTTCTTAGGCAAGACTGAGAAATCTCTATCTCTAGATCAACAGTAATAAGCAGAACCACCACAAATGTTTGTTGTACCATAGGCAGTTGCCCAACTCCACACCCAGAGAAAACATACCTTCACAATCAGATGGTCTGGAGATCAAGACCTGTCACAGTTTTTCCACTGTGAAAACTAAAAGAGCTCTGCTGAACAGGACGCCCTTCCACATCTACAAAACCAAACAAGCCTCCTTCCCCCAGAGACAAAAGCAAAACCTCCAGGCACAGAGGAAGAAAGGAAAAAAGGAAAGTAACTTCCAAGCCTTTCTTCCTCATATACAGTCACAAATGGTGCATGGCAGCCTCTCTTTGTCAGGAGCACTCAGTTTCACCTGAAGGCGATCCCACCAGAGCACTAAACTGATAATTGCTGGGTGAAACAAGTTATTTGCTTGAAATTAAGATGTAGACTATTACTTTCTAAGTTTAGCACATAGAACATGTTCTACCAAAGTCAGGTACTTGAAATCTTAGACTGAGTTTAGCTAATAAGATAATGTTCAAAGACCGGAAAAGAAAGGTAGTATTCTGATTAATAAAATTGCCCTAGTTTCAGCTGGAATAGAGTTCATTTTCTGTCTAGCAGCTGGCATAGTGCTGTGGTTTGGATTTAGGGTGAAAATAATGCAGATAACATACTGATGTTTTTAGTTGTTGCCAAGCAGTCAAGAACTTTCCAGATTTTCAGACTGCTCTACCAGTGAGAAGTCTGGGGAAGCACAAGAAACGGAGAGGGGGATACAGCCAGGACAGCTGACCCAAGCTGGCCAAAGGGATATTCCATACATGGAGTCATGCTCCATATGTAACTGGGGAGGCTGGCCAGGAGGCAGAGCAGATCAGGACCTCATCATAGAATTATAGAATAGTTAGGTCTGGAAAGGACCTTAAGGATCATCAAGTTCCAACCGCCCTGTCACAAGCAGGGTCACCTCTCACTGGACCAGCTGCTCAAGGCCCTATCCAACATGGCCTTGAACACCTCCAGAGAAGGGGTATCCACCACCTCCCTGGGCAACCTGTTCCAGTGCCTCACCACCCTTGTAATGAAGAATTTCTTCCTAATGTCTGACTTCAATCTACCCCCTTCCAATTTAAAACCATTCCCCCATGTGCTATCACTACATGCCCTTCTAAAAAAAGTCCCTCCCCAGCTTTCTTGTAGGCCCCCTTCAGCCACTGGAAGGCTGCTATACCTTGATGAGCACTGGCTTCATTTGCTGAGAAACCGTGCTGTTCATCACTTGTTTTGTACATTATTAGAATGATTATATCTTCCTTTTCTGACCTATTAAATTGTCTTTATCTCAAACCATAAGTTTTCCTTTTTTTTTTTTTTTACCTTTTCATTCCCCCTCCCCTTATTTCTTCCCCACTCCACTGGGCAGGGGGGAAGGTGGTGAGCAAA
>NW_028168060.1:0-13732 GCF_964237585.1 Gallinula chloropus | reverse complement strand
GGCTCCAGCCCCCCCGCCCGGCTCCAGCCCCCAGCCCGGCTCCAGCCCCCCTCTCGGCTCCAGCCCCCCGCCCGGCTCCAGCCCCCGCCCGGCTCCAGCCCCCCGCCCGGCTCCAGCCCCCCGCCCGGCTCCAGCCCCCCCCCCGGCTCCAGCCCCCCCAGCCCGACTCCAGCCCCCTGCCCGGCTCCAGCCCCCCGCCCGGCTCCAGCCCCCCTGCCCGGCTCCAGCCCCCCGCCCGGCTCCAGCCCCCGCCCGGCTCCAGCCCCCCCCGCCCGGCTCCAGCCCCCAGCCCGGCTCCAGCCCCTGCCCGGCTCCAGCCCCCCTGCCCAGCCCCGGCTCCAGCCCCCCGCCCGGCTCCAGCCCCCGCCCGGCTCCAGCCCCCCTGCCCCCCCGGCTCCAGCCCCCTGCCGGCTCCAGCCCCCCCTGCCCGGCTCCAGCCCCCAGCCCGGCTCCAGCCCCCCCGCCCGGCTCCAGCCCCCCCGCCCGGCTCCAGCCCCCCGCCCGGCTCCAGCCCCCCCTGCCCGGCTCCAGCCCCCCCGCCCGGCTCCAGCCCCCCCTGCCCGGCTCCAGCCCCCCCGCCCGGCTCCAGCCCCCAGCCCGGCTCCAGCCCCCCGCCCGGCTCCAGCCCCCCCGCCCGGCTCCAGCCCCCCTGCCCAGCCCCGGCTCCAGCCCCCGCCCGGCTCCAGCCCCCCCCCCTCCAGCCCGGCTCCAGCCCCCCTGCCCGGCTCCAGCCCCCCGCCCGGCTCCAGCCCCCGCCCGGCTCCAGCCCCCCGCCCGGCTCCAGCCCCTGCCCGGCTCCAGCCCCCCCGCCCGGCTCCAGCCCCCCCGCCCGGCTCCAGCCCCCGCCCGCCCGCAGGAAGCGGCTCCAGCGCCCACGGGCTTATCTATGGGCACAGCCGGGCCCAGCGCCCGCACCCCCCCGCCGCGGCCAGGGACCCCGGAACCCCCCAGAGCATCCCCCGGAGCCCCCTCTGAGCCCCCCATCCGCGTCCAGGGACCCCGGAACCCCCCCGGAGCCTCCCCAGAGCCCCCCCGGAGCCCACTCTGGGCCCCCCCCCGCAGCCAGGGACCACGGAGCCCCCCCAGAGCATCCCCCGGAGCCCCCTCTGAGCCCCCCACCCGCGTCCAGGGATCCCGGAATCCCTCCGGAGTATCCCCCGGAGCCCCCTCTGGGCCCCCCGGCAGGCAGGGACTTCGGAACCCCCCGGGACCCCTCGGAACTCCTCCCGGACCCTCCCCAGAGCATCCCCCGGAGCCCCCCCGCGGCCACGGACTCCGGATCCCCCCCGGGTCCCCCTTTAACTTCCCCCCCCCCCAGCCAGGGACCCCCAGACCCCCTCGGAGCCTCCCCAGAGCCCCCCGGTGCCCCCTAAACCCCCCCCCCCCCGCAGACATGGACCCCGGGCCCTCCCGGAGCCCCCCCGGAGCATCCCCCGGAGGCCCCTCTGAGCCCCCCCCGCGGCCACGGACTCCGCAGCCCCCTGGGATCCCCCTGGAGCCCCCCGGAGACCCCTAAACCCCCCCCCCCGCAGACAGGGACCCCGGGCCCTCCCGGAGCCCCCCCGGAGCATCCCCCGGAGCCCCCTCTGAGCCCCCCCGCGGCCACGGACTCCGCAGCCCCCTGGGATCCCCCTGGAGCCCCCCGGATCCCGCTTTAACCCCCCCCCCCCGCAGCCAGGGACCCCGGACCCCCCGGAGCATCCCCAGAGCCCCCCGGGAGCATCCCCCGGAGCCCCCTCTGAGCCCCCCCCCGCGGCCACGGACTCCGCAGCCCCCTGGGATCCCCCCTGGAGCCTCCCCAGAGACCCCTAAACCCCCCCCCCCCGAGCCAGGGACACCCCAGACCCCCCGGAGCGCCCCCGGAGCATCCCCCGGAGCCCCCTCTGAGCCCCCCCCGCGGCCAGGGACCTGGGAACCCCCCCGGAGCCCCCCCGGAGCATCCCCCGGAGCCCCCTCTGAGCCCCCCTCGCGGCCACGGACTCCGCAGCCCCCTGGGATCCCCCCTGGAGCTCCCCCGGGTCCCCCTTTAACCCACCCCCCGCAGCCAGGGACCCCCCAGACCCCCCCAGAGCCCCCCCGGAGCATCCCTAGAGCATCCCCCGGAGCCCCCTCTGAGCCCCCCCCCGCGGCCACGGACTCCGCAGCTCCCTGGGATCCCCCCTGGAGCCCCCCCAGAGACCCCTAAACCCCCCCCCCCGAGCCAAGGACACCCCAGACCCCCCCGGAGCCTCCCAGAGCCCCCCCAGAGCCCCCCGGAGCATCCCCCGGAGCCCCCTCCGAGCCCCCCCCGCGGCCAGGGACCCGGGAACCCCTCCGGATCCCGGATCCGCCCCGTCCCGGCTCCGTTACCAGCCCCCCCGCCCCCCCCCGGCCACTTCCCGGGCGCAGGGACAGGCCGAGCCCGGGGACCCGCTCCGGGACAGCGAGAGGGCTCCAGCCCCTGGGGGCGGCCCCGGCCCCAACTCCCCGGTTCCCGGCCCCGCCGGGCCCCCCCCGCGGCCCCGCCCCGCCCCGGTCCCGCTGCCACGCGGGGCCCGGCCCGGCCCGGCGCGGCCCTTACCGGCTGCGGCGCAGGGCGGCGGCTCGGGGGGCGGGGCCTGGGGGCGGGGCCCGGGCTCCGTGGGCGGGGCCTGGGGGCGGGGCCCGGACCCTGTGGGCGGGGCCAGAACCCTGTGGGCGGGGCCCGGACTCTGTGGGCGGGGTCTGTGGGCGGGGCCCGGACCCTGTGGGCGGGGCTCGGACCCTGTGGGCGGGGCCAGGACCCTGTGGGCGGGGGCTCGGACCCTGTGGGCGGGTCTCGGACCCTGTGGGCGGGGCCAGGACTCCGTGGGCGGGTCTCGGACCCTGTGGGCGGGGCTCGGACCCTGTGGGCGGGGCCAGGACCCCGTGGGCGGGGGCTGGGGCGGGGCCTCGGGGACATGGCGGCGAGGCCTTGAAGCCGGGTCTGGGGGCGGGGCCCGGAGCCCTGGGGGCGGGGCCTGGGGCGGGGCGGGGTCTCTAGACAGGGCCTGGGGGGCGGGGCCCGTCGCTCATGGGGCGGGGCCTGGGGGGGGCGGGGCCCATCGCTCAGGGGGCGGGGCCGGGGGGCGGGGCCCGGGGCTCTGTGGGCGGGGCCTGTGGCCGTCCTGGCCGCGGTTGCGCCGCGCACGTGCGTTGCGCGGGGCCATGCGCGCGGCGGTGGCGCGCGGCGGCGCGGGGCGGGGGCGGCCCCGGCGAGTCCCGGCCCGGCCGGTAAGGGCGGCGCGGGGGGGGGGAGGGGGGAGGAGCGGCCCGGGCCGGGCCCCGGGGGGGGCGGCGGGGCTGACCGGCCTCCCCCCGCCCGCTCTCCCCCCGCAGGGCCCCGCGGCGGTCAGGAGGCGGCGGCGGAGCAGGAGCCGGGGCCCGGCGGCCGAGCCCGGCCAGGAGGATGAGCCCGGGGAGCGGCGGCAGCGAGACGAGCGCCGGGCGGGGCGGGAACCGCGCCCGGGACGAGGGACCGGGGCCGGGACCGCCGGGACCACCGGGACCGGGACCACCGGAACCGCCGGGACCGGAACCGCCGGAGCCGCCGTCCTGACCCCCCGCTCGGTCCCCCCTAACGCGGAGCCCGGGACACCGGTGGCTGCGGCCCGGGAAGCGGCCGGGAAGCGGCGGAGGAAGGAGCGGCAGAGGAAGCGGCGCCGCGAAGAAGGGCAGCCGGCCGGGACCGGGGGGCTACCGGACCCAGAGGCTTCCCCCGAGGAGCACCGGGCCCCAGAGGCGGCTGGCGGGAGGCAGCTGGCCCCGGAGGCTTCTGCCGTGGGACACCCGGCCCCGGAGGCGGCTGGGAAGCGGCGGAGGAAGGAGCGGCAGAGGAAGCGGTGCCGCGAAGAAGGGCAGCCGGCCGGGACCGGGGGGCTACCGGCCCCGGAGGGGGCTCCCGGAGGGCAACCGGACCCGGAGGCGGCTCCCGGGGGGCACCCGGCCCGGGAACCAGCTGGGAAGCGGCGGAGGAAGCGGCACCGGGCAGACGGGCAGCCGGCCGGGATCGGGGAGCAACCGGCCCCGGAGGCTTCTGCCGGGGGGCAGCCGGCCCGGGAACCGGCCGGGAAGCGGCGGAGGAAGGAGCGGCAGAGGAAGCGGCACCGGGAAGACGGGCAGCCGGCCGGGACCGGGGGGCTACCGGACACAGAGGCTTCTCCCGGGGGGCACCGGGCCCCAGAGGCGGCTGGGAAGCGGCGGAGGAAGAAGCGGCGCCGGGCAGACGGGCTGCCGGCCGGGACCGGGGGGCTACCGGCCCCGGAGGCGGCTCCTGGGGGGCAACCGGACCCGGAGGCTTCTCCCGGGGGCTGCCCGTCCCCGGAGGCGGCTGGGAAGCGGCGGAGGAAGAAGCGGCACCGGGAAGACGGGCAGCCGGCCGGGACCGGGGGGCAGCCGGCCCGGGAAGCGGCTCCCGGGGGACACCCGTCCCCGGAGGCGGCTCCCGGGTCCCGTTCGGCGGCCCTGCGGGCGCGGATGGCGGAGCGGCTGCTGGGCGCGCGGTTCCGGTTCCTCAACCAGCAGCTCTACACGTCGAGCAGCCGGGACGCGGCGCGGCTCTTCCGCGACGACCCCGAGGCCTTCCGCGTCTACCACCGCGGCTTCGCGCGGCAGGTGGCCCGCTGGCCCCAGCACCCCGTGCAGCGCGTCATCCGCTACCTGCGGAGCCGGTGAGGCAGCGGCACCGGGGCTGACCCCCCCCCCGCCCCGCCTCCCGCCCCCCCCCCGCCCCGCCTCCCGCCCCCGCCCCCGCCCCGCCCGGCCCTGAGACCCCCCCGCCCCGGCTCTGAGCCCCCCTCCCCCGTTCCGCCCCCCCCGCCCGGCTCTGAGCCCCCCGCCCCCTGCCCGGCTCTGAGCCCCCCCCGCCCCCCGCCCGGCCCTGAGCCCCCTCCGCCCCGGCTCTAAACCCCCCTCCCCCGTTCCGTCCCCCCCCCCACCCCGCCCGGCTCTGACCCCGTCCCCCGCCCCGCCCGGCCCTGAGGCCCCCCCTGCCCCCGCCCCCCCCCGCCCGGCTCTGACCCCCCCCTGCCCCCCGCCCGGCCCTGAGCCCCCCCCGCCCGGCTCTGACCCCGCCCCCCCCCGCCCGGCTCTGACCCCCCCGCCCCCCCCCGCCCGGCTCTGACCCCGCCCCCCCCCGCCCGGCTCTGACCCCCCCGCCCCCCCCCGCCCGGCTCTGACCTCCCCCCGCCCCGCCCCCCCCCAGGCCCGCGTCGCTGGTGGTGGCGGATTTCGGGTGCGGGGACTGTAAGGTGGCCGCCAGCGTCCGCAACACGGTGCACAGCTTCGACCTGGTGCCGCTCAGCCCCCGCGTCACCGTCTGCGACATGGCCCAGGTCTGCGGGGCGAGGGGGGGACGGGGGGTGGGACAGGGGGTGGGGGCTGGGGGATGCACGGGGGGGATGGGGGGGGACATGGGGTGTGGGGGACGGGGGATGCACGGGGTGGGACGGGGGGTACATCAGCTGGGGGGCCGGGGGGATGCACGGGGGGGCCGGGGGGGGACATGGGGTGTGGGGGCTGGGGGATGCACGGGGGGGATGGGGGGTGGGACATGGGGTGTGGGGGCTGGGGGATGCACGGGGGGGATGGGGGGGGACATGGGGTGTGGGGGCTGGGGGATGCACGGGGGGGATGGGGGGGGACAGGGGGTGTGGGGGCTGGGGGATGTATGGGGTGGGACAGGGGGGGGACATGGGGTGTGGGGGCTGGGGGATGCACGGGGGGGATGGGGGGGGACATGGGGTGTGGGGGCTGGGGGATGCACGGGGAGGCCGGGGGGGGACATGGGGTGTGGGGGCCGGGGGATGCACGGGGGGGATGGGGGGGACATGGGGTGTGGGGGCCGGGGGGATGCACGGGGGGGATGGGGGGGGACATGGGGTGTGGGGGCTGGGGGATGCACGGGGGGGATGGGGGGTGGGACATGGGGTGTGGGGGCTGGGGGATGCACGGGGGGGATGGGGGGTGGGACATGGGGTATGGCAGCTGGGGGGCTGGGGGATGCAAGGGGGGGATGCAGGGGTACATCAGCTGGGGGGATGCGGGGGGGACATGGTGGTACCTCAGTTGGGGGGCTGGGGGATGCAGGGGGGGGATGTGGTGGTACCTCAGCTGGGGGCTGGGGGATGCAGGGGGGATGTGGTGGTACCTCAGCTGGGGGATGCGGGGGGGGATGTGATGGTACCTCAGCTGGGGGCTGGGGGATGCGGGGGGGATGCGATGGTACCTCAGCTGGGGGCTGGGGGATGCAGGGGGGATGTGGTGGTACCTCAGCTGGGGGCTGGGGGATGCGGGGGGGATGTGGTGGTACCTCAGCTGGGGGGGTGCAAGGGGGATGTGGTGGTACCTCAGCTGGGGGCTGGGGGATGCAGGGGGGATGTGGTGGTACCTCAGCTGGGGGCTGGGGGATGCAGGGGGGATGTGGTGGTACCTCAGCTGGGGGGGTGCAGGGGGGATGTGGTGGTACCTCAGCTGGGGGGGTGCAGGGGGGGATGTGGTGGTACCTCAGCTGGGGGGCTGGGGGATGCAGGGGGGATGTGGTGGGGGCCTGGGGGATGCAGGGGGGATGTGGTGGTACCTCAGCTGGGGGGATGCAGGGGGGGATGTGGTGGGGGGGCTGGGGGGTGCAAGGGGGACATGCTGGTACCTCAGCCGGGGGGCTGGGGGATGCAGGGGGGATGTGATGGTACCTCAGCCGGGGGCTGGGGGATGCGGGGGGGATGCGATGGTACCTCAGCTGGGGGGATGCAGGGGGGATGTGGTGGTACCTCAGCTGGGGGGGTGCAGGGGGGGATGTGGTGGTACCTCAGCTGGGGGGGTGCAGGGGGGGATGTGGTGGTACCTCAGCTGGGGGGATGCAGGGGGGATGTGGTGGTACCTCAGCTGGGGGGCTGGGGGCTGCAGGGGGGATGTGGTGGTACCTCAGCTGGGGGGATGCAGGGGGGGATGTGGTGGTACCTCAGCTGGGGGGGTGCAGGGGGGGATGTGGTGGTACCTCAGCTGGGGGGCTGGGGGATGCAGGGGGGATGTGGTGGTACCTCAGCTGGGGGGCTGGGGGGATGTGGTGGGGGGGCTGGGGGGATGCAGGGGGGATGTGGTGGTACCTCAGCTGAGGGGATGCAGGGGGGATGTGGTGGTGGGGCTGGGGGGATGCAGGGGGGGACATGCTGGTACCTCAGCCGGGGGGCTGGGGGATGCGGGGGGGATGTGATGGTACCTCAGCTGGGGGGCTGGGGGATGCAGGGGGGATGTGGTGGTACCTCAGCTGGGGGGCTGGGGGATGCAGGGGGGGACATGCTGGTACCTCAGCCGGGGGGCTGGGGGATGCACTGCACCCTGCCTGTCAGGTCACAGGGACGTGGGGGGGGTTGTGGGGGGCAGGAGAGGGCGGGTGGGGATCCCCAGGACCCCCAGCACAGGGGGAGTCGCTCCCAGAGCCGCGGGGGCTGGACGGGACCTCGAGAGGCCACTGGGGCTGGTGCTGTGCCCCTGCCTGGGGCAGAGAGGATCCCGGGGAGCATCCAAGGCCCTGGGGAGCAGCCGAGCCCCCCAGCATCCTCCTCCTCCCCTTCCTCCTGGCGCTGGCAGGTGCCTTTGGCGGCCGAGTCGGTGGACGTGGCGGTGTTCTGCCTGGCGCTGATGGGCACCAACCTGCAGGAGATCCTGGAGGAGGCCAACCGGGTGCTCAAGATGGGGTAGGAGGGGGGCTGGGGGGGGCTGAGGGGCTGGGGGGGGGATGAGGAGGCTGAGGGGCTGGGGGGAGGAGGAGGAGGCTGAGGGGCTGGGGGCTGGGGGGAGGCTGAGGGGCTGGGGGGGCTGAGGGGCTGGGGGTAGGAGGGGGGCTGGGGGGGGCTGAAGGGTTGGGGGTGGCTGAGGGGTTGCGGGGGGGGGGAATGAGGGTCTGGGGGGCTGGGGGCTGGAGGGGGATGAGGGGCTGGGTGGAGGAGGAGGGGCTGGGGGGCTTGAGGGGCTGGGGGTAGGAGGGGGGTTGGGGGGGGCTGAGGGGTTGGGGGGGGGGGAATGAGGGTCTGGCTGTGCCCAGGGCAGGGGGTGCTGTGCTGGGGTCAGGGGTGCTGGGCAGGGGTCAGGGGTGCTGGGCAGGGGTCAGGGGTGCTGGGCAGGGGGTGCTGTGCCGGGGTCAGGGGTGCTGGGCAGGGGGTGCTGTGGCGGGGTCAGGGGTGCTGTGGAGGGGTCGGGGTGCTGTGCTGGGGTCAGGGGTGCTGGGCAGGGGTCAGGGGTGCTGTGCTGGGGTCAGGGGTGCTGTGGAGGGGTCAGGGGTGCTGTGCTGGGGTCAGGGGTGCTGGGCAGGGGTCAGGGGTGCTGTGCTGGGGTCAGGGGTGCTGTGGAGGGGTCAGGGGTGCTGTGCTGGGGTCAGGGGTGCTGGGCAGGGGGCAGGGGTGCTGTGCCGGGGTCAGGGGTGCTGGGCAGGGGTCGGGGTGCTGTGCTGGGGTCAGGGGTGCTGGGCAGGGGTCAGGGGTGCTGTGCTGGGGTCAGGGGTGCTGTGGAGGGGTCAGGGGTGCTGTGCCGGGGTCAGGGGTGCTGGGCAGGGGGCAGGGGTGCTGTGGAGGGGTCAGGGGTGCTGTGCCGGGGTCAGGGGTGCTGTGCCGGGGTCAGGGGTGCTGTGGCGGGGTCAGGGGTGCTGAGCGGGGCCGCTGATGGCGGGGCCGTGCCAGGGGCACGCTGCTGGTGGCAGAGGTGGCCAGTCGCTTCGGGGACATGCGCAGCTTCCTGGGCGCCATGGCCCAGCTGGGCTTCAGGAGCGTCTCCAAGGTATGGGATGGGATGGGATGGGGATGGGGATGGGATGGGGATGGGATGGGGATGGGGATGGGATGGGGATGGGATGGGGATGGGATGGGGATGGGGATGGGATGGGGATGGGGATGGGATGGGGATGGGATGGGGATGGGATGGGGATGGGGATGGGGATGGGGATGGGATGGGGATGGGATGGGATGGGATGGGGATGGGATGGGGATGGGATGGGATGGGATGGGATGGGATGGGGATGGGAGGGGATGGGGATGGGATGGGATGGGGGTGGGGATGGGATGGGATGGGATGGGGATGGGGATGGGGATGGGATGGGGATGGGAATGGGATGGGATGGGAGGGGATGGGGATGGGATGGGGATGGGATGGGGATGGGGATGGGGATGGGATGGGGATGGGGATGGGATGGGGATGGGATGGGGATGGGATGGGATGGGGATGGGATGGGGATGGGATGGGATGGGGATGGGATGGGATGGGGATGGGGATGGGATGGGGATGGGGATGGGATGGGATGGGATGGGATGGGATGGGCGGGGATGGGCGATACTGGGCGGGACTGGGGGATACTGGGCGGGACTGGGGATACCGGGCCGGGGCCGGCCCTGCCTGGCGGTCCCAGCCCCTCTGGGGGGGGGGCTCGGTGCTGACCGGCCCCCCCGCCCAGGACCTGTCGAGCTCCTTCTTCCACCTGCTGGAGTTCCGCAAGGCGGGGCCGCCCCCCGCCCGCCCCGTGCCCGGCCTGCGCCTGCGGCCCTGTCTCTACAAGCGGCGCTGAGGGGGCCCGGGGCGGCCGCCGTACGGCGGGACCAGCCAATCAGCGGCCGCGTACGGCGGGACCAGCCAATCAGCGGCTTCCGTACGGCCGGACCAGCCAATGAGAGGCTTCCGTACGGCCGGACACCCAGCGAGCCGCTTCCGTACGGCCGGGCACCCAATGAGCGGCTTCCGTACAGCGGGATCAGCCAATGAGCGGCTTCCGTACGGCCGGACACCCAGCGAGCCGCTTCCGTACGGCCGGACACCCAATGAGCGGCTTCCCTACGGCCGGATCAGCCAATGAGCGGCTTCCGTACGGCCGGGCACCCAATGAGCGGCTTCCGTACGGCCGGACACCCAGCGAGCCGCTTCCGTACGGCGGGACCAGCCAATGAGCGGCCGCCGTAGGGCCGGACACGCAGCGAGCCGCTTCCGTACGGCCGGCCCAGCCAATGAGCGGCTTCCGTACGGCCGGACACCCAATGAGCGGCCGCCGTACGGCGGGATCAGCCAATGAGCGGCCGCCGTACGGCCGGGCTCGCAGCGAGCCGGTCCCGCTCCGCCCTGAGCTGTGTCCGTGCGGCTGCCGCGCCCAATAAACTGCTGGATCCCGACGGCTGCGGCCTGGCGGGGGGCGGGGCGGGGCGGCCGCGCCTGCGCAGTGCGCGCGGGGCCTGCGGGGCGGCGGCGGCGGCGCTTCCTGCCGGGGGATGTCGGGGCCGGGCGGCCCGGGCCCCGGCGGGGGCCGCTTGGACATCAACCGCGCCGGCGAGGCCGAGCTGCAGGGAGCGCTCAGCGGCATCGGCCGCCGCCGCGCCCGCGGTATCGTGCGCAAGAGAGAGGTGCGGCCGGGGGCAGCGCCGGGACGGGCCGGACGGGGCTGGGGGGGGCGGCCGGGCCTTGGGGCAGGGCCCGGGGGGACTGCCGGGCCTTGGGGGGGCGGCCGGGCCCCGGGACCGGGCCTCGGGGGGGAGCCGGGCCTTGGGGGGGCGGTCAGGCCCCGGGGCAGGGCCTGAGGGGGCGGGTGGGCCTCGGGACCGGGCCTCGGGGGACTGCCGGGCCTTGGGGGGGCGGCCAGGCCCCGGGCCAGGGCCTTGGGGGGCGGCTGGGCCTCGGGGCCGGGCCCCGGGGGGACTGCCGGGCCTTGGGGGGGCGGCCAGGCCCCGGGCCAGGGCCTTGGGGGGCGGCTGGGCCTCGGGGCCGGGCCCCGGGGGGACTGCCGGGACTTGGGGGGGCGGTCAGGCCCCGGGACCGGGCCTTGGGGGGAGCCGGGCCTTGGGGGGGCGGCCAGGCCCCGGGGCAGGGCCTGAGGGGGCGGGTGGGCCTCGGGGGGCGGCTGCGCCTTGGGGCCGGGCCCCGGGAAAGCCTCACTGGCCGGGGCAGGGCCCCGTGGGGTGGGCAGGGCCTTGGGGGGGCGGCCGGGCCTCGGGACCGGGCCTCGGGGGGACTGCCGGGCCTTGGGGGGGCGGCCAGGCCCCGGGATAGGGCCTGGGGGGGCGGTTGGGCCTCGGGGGGTGGCTGGGCCTTGGGGCCGGGCCCCGGGGAAGCCTCACTGGCCAGGCCAGGGCCCCGTGGGGTGGGCAGGGCCTTGGGGGGGCGGCCGGGCCTCGGGACCGGGCCTCGGGGGGAAGCCGGGCGCCGGGGAAGCCTCACTGGCCGGGGCAGGGCCCCGGGGGGATTGCCAGGCCCCGGGGGGACGGCTGGGCCCCAGCAGGAAGCTCTATGGGCCGGGGCAGGGCCTCGGGGGGGAGCCGGCCCTTGGGGGGGCGGCCCGGCCCCGGGGTAGGGCCTTGGGGGGGCGGCTGGGCCTTGGGGCCGGGCCCCGGGGGGAAGCCGGGCGCCGGGGAAGCCTCACTGGCCGGGGCAGGGCCTCGGGGGGCGGCTGAGCCCCGGGGCAGGGCCTTGGGGGGGCGGCCGGGCCTCGGGGGGCGGCTGGGCCTTGGGGCAGGGCCCCCGGGGGACTGTCGGGCCTCGGAGGGGCGGCCGGGCCCCAGCAGGAAGCTCTATGGGCCGGGGCAGGGCCTCGGGGGGGCCGCCGGGACCCGTGGGAGCGACCGGCACCAGGGGCAGGGCCTTGGAGGGGACACCGAGCCCCGGGGGAAGCACTACGGGCCGGGGCAGGGGGTCCCGGGGGCGCGCCCAGCCCCGGGCAGGGCCTTGGAGGGACGGCAGGGCCTCGGGGGGAGTCCGGGCCTTGGGGAAGCCCCCCTGGCCGGGGCAGTCCCCGGGTGGCCGGGCTCAGGGGCCGCCCCGTTGCCTCCAGGGACCGTCGGGCTGGCGGCTGGGAAGCGGCTTCGGGGGAAGCTGGGGGGGGGGGGAGAAGCCACGGGGAACCCGGACACGGCGTGGGGAGGGTCTGGGGGGTGACAGCGCTTGGGCAGCACCCAGAGGGCAGGACGGAGCTTCCCCCCTCCAGGGACCCTGCGCGGGGTGATGGGTGAGACCTCCGAGCAGGAGCAGCAGGTGGAGCCACCGGCTGAGCCCAGCGGGGTGAGGTTGGACAGAGTCCACCCCCAGAGTCCTGCCCATGGGACACAACAACCCCCAGCAGCTCCAGGCTGGGGAGACTGTCTGGAGAGCTGTCAGGCAGAGCAGGACCTGGGGGTGTTGGGTGACTGGGACTGACCAGGAGCCAGCAGTGTGCCCGGGGGGCCAGGAAGGCCAAGGGCATCCTGGCTTGTGCCAGACCCAGCGTGGCCAGTGGGGCTGGGGAGGGGATTGTGCCCCTGGGCTGGGCACTGGGGAGGCTGCAGCTGGAGTGCTGGGTCCAGTTCTGGGCTCCTCAGCACCAGAAGGACAGGGAGGTCCTGGAGCGAGTGCAGAGAAGGGCAACCAGGCTGGGGAAGGGGCTGGAGGGCAAATCCTCTGAGGAGCGGCTGAGGGAGCTGGGGGTGCTGAGCCTGGAGAAGAGGAGGCTGAGGGGAGCCCTTCTCCCCCCTGCCCTGCCCTGCCAGGAGGGTGCAGAGAGGTGGGCGATGGTCTCTGCAGCCAGGGGCCAGGAGATGGGACAAGGGGCAATGGGCTGAAGCTGCCCCAGGGCAGGGTCAGCTCAGCTGGGAGGGCAAAGTTCTTCCCTGGCAGAGTTGTGGGGCTGTGGCACAGGCTGCCCAGGGAGGGACTGAGTCCCCAGCCCTGGATTTGGGGGGGATGAGGTGCTCAGGGCTCTGGCTCAGCACAGGTTGGATCCTGAAGCTCTTCTCCCACCTCTGGTGCTGTCAGCACCCCAGGGTGGGTTCCAGAGGGGCTGGGAGGTGGGATTCCCCTCCCCAGAGCTTTCCAGCCCCATCCCCTGTGTCCCTGCAGGAGCTGAAGGGCTTCAGCTCCCTGGACGACCTTCTGCACGTCAAAGGCATCACCAGCCGCATCCTGGAGCTCAACAGCCAGCGGCTGACGTGCCGCCGGCCCCGCGCCCCCCAGGACCCCCCCCGGGGGCTGAGCCCGGCCCTGCCGGGGGGCAGCAGCCCCCCCGCGCCCCAGGTGGGGGCTGGGACCTGGGGAGGGGGGGGGAGCTGCTTTGGGGGGGTCTGGGGGGGAGGTGATGTGGGTTGGGGTCTGGAGAGGGGGGAGGAGCACCCTGCCCTGGGGTGGGTGGGCTGCACCACTGGTGGCTTCAGGGGGCATCCCCCGGGGGTGGGGTCCTTGAAGCCCCCACACCCCATCCCTGGGGCACTACAGGGGGCCCAGCACCCACAAACCCACCCTCATCCCTGTCCCACCCCAGGGGGCCCAGCACCCACAAACCCACCACCCATCCCTGAGGCACCAGGGGGGTCCCAGCACCCACAAACCCACCCCCTGTCCCCATCCCTGGGGGTCCCAGCACCCACAAACCCACCACCCACCCCTGAGGCACCAGGGGGGTCCCAGCACCCACAAACCCAACCCCTGCCCCCGTCCCTGGGGGTCCCAGCGCCCACAAGCCCACCCCCCTCCATCTCACCAGGGGGGTCCCAACACCCACAAACCCACCACCCACCCTCGGGGTCCCAGCACCCACAAACCCACCACCCACCCCTGAGGCACCAGGGGGGTCCCAGCACCCACAAACCCACCCCCTGGCCCCATCCCTGGGGGTCCCAGCGCCCACAAACCCACCCCCCACCACCCTCCATCCCACCATGGGGGTCCCAACACCCACAAACCCACCCCCTGGCCCCATCCCTGGGGGTCCCAGCGCCCACAAGCCCACCCCCCACCCCCCTCC
>NW_028168061.1:0-12487 GCF_964237585.1 Gallinula chloropus | reverse complement strand
TTTTCTCCTTCTCCTTCTTCTCCTACTCCCTCTCATCCTCCTCCTCCCTCTCCTCCTTCTCCTCCTCCTCCTCCTCCCTCCTCCTCCTCCTCCTCCTCCTCCTCCTCCTCCTCCTCCTCCTTCTCCTTCTCCTTCTCCTTCTCCTTCTCCTTCTCCTTCTCCTTCTCCTTCTCCTTCTCCTTCTCCTCCTCCTCCTCCTCTTCCTCCTCCTCCTCCTCCTCCTTCTCCTTCTCTTCCTTCTTCTCCCTCCTCCTCCTTCTCCTTCTCCTCTTGTCCTCCTCCTCCTCTCCTCCTCCTCTCCTCCTTTTCCACTTTCTCCTTCTCCTTCTTCTCCTCCTCCTCCTCCTCCTTCTCCTTCTCCTTCTCCTCTCCCTCTCCCTCCCTCCTCCTCCTTCTCCTCTCCTCCTCCTCTCCTCCTTCTCCTCTTTCTCCTTCTCCTTCTTCTCCTCCTCCTTCTCATCCTCCTCCTCTCCTCCCTCTCCTCTTTCTCCTCCTCCTCCTCCTCCACAAGTTCTCCCACTTTGACTCTTCTTTTCCCAGTCCTGGGTTCACCCAGAGTGGGTGGGAGCAGCCAACAGCTGGGTCCTGCCCCATCCCGACCTGACCCATCTCCCTCTGTCACCCTCCTTGGGGGGGGGGGAGTGGGTAAGAATGGGGACCAAGGGTGGAGGAGAAGGATGAAGGATGAAGGAAGAGCAGGAGGGGGTTGGAGGAGGGGGAGGAGGAGGAGGGATGGAGGAGGAGGAGCAGGAGGGATGAAGGAGGAGGAGATGGAGGAGGAGCAGGAAGAGGAGGGATGGAAGAGGAGGAAGAGGAGGAGCAGGAGAAGGGATGGAGGAGGGATGGAGGAGGAGGGATGGAGGAGGAGCTGGAGGAGGAGGGATGGAGGAGGAGCTGGAGGAGGAGGGTTGGAGGAGGAGGGATGGGGGAGGAGCTGGAGGAGGAGCTGGAGGAGGAGGGATGGGGGAGGAGCTGGAGGAGGAGGGTTGGAGGAGGAGCTGGAGGAGGAGCTGGAGGAGGAGGGATGGAGGAGGAGCTGGAGGAGGAGGGATGGAGGAGGAGGATACTCAGTGTATCCGGGTCACGGGAGGAACCACCTTCCCAGGGACCACCGAGCGCCCCGCAGCCCCCGACCCCCACCACATCCCACAGGTAACCAGGGAGGGGGACGGGGGGTTGTGGGGGTGGCCCGGGCAGCCCCAGCTCCTCTGAGCCCCACTCCCACCTGGAAGGTGCCCACGGGCCGGGCTGTGGGGCTTGAGAGCACCCAGGGGTGGTGGGGTGGGATGCAGATGTGGGTCTGGGGAGGTGGTGGGATGCAGATGTGGGTCTGGGGGTGGTGGTGGGATGCAGATGTGGCTCTGGGGGAGTGGTGGGATGCAGATGTGGGACAGGGGGGTGGTGGGATGCAGATGTGGGGTCTGAGGGGTGGTGGGATGCAGATGTGGGTCTGGGGGGTGGTGAGATGCAGATGTGGCTCTGGGGGGGTGGTGGGATGCAGATGTGGGGTCTGGGGGTGGTGGGATGCAGATGTGGGGCAGGGGGGTGGTGAGATGCAGATGTGGGGAGGTGGTGGGATGCAGATGTGGGGTCTAGGGGTGGTGGGATGCAGATGTGGGGCAGGGGGGTGGTGGGATGCAGATGTGGGGTCTGGGGGTGGTGGGATGCAGATGTGGGGTCTGGGAGTGGTGGGATGCAGATGTGGGGTCTGAGGGGGGGTGGGATGCAGATGTGGGGCACCTTCCCTCTCCTTCCTCCCCCAGGATACGCTGAGATGAGGATGAAGAAGATCAAGGAGAAGCCTCATCCCTCAGGAGGGGATGGGATGGGGATGAAGGACGTGGAGGAGGAACCTTCTCCCTCAGGAGGGGATGAGAGGGGGATGGAGGAGGAACCTTCTCCCTCAGGAGGGGATGAGATGAGGATGAAGGACGTGGAGGAGGAACCTTCTCCCTCAGGAAGGGGTGAGATGGGGATGGAGAACATCGAGGAGAAGCCTCATCCCTCAGGAGGGGGTGAGATGAGGATGGAGGAGGAACCTTCTCCCTCAGGAAGGGATGAGATGGGGATGAAGGACACGGAGGAGGAACCCACAGGGCTGAACCCCCCCAGAACGGCTCTTTCAAAGGACTCAGTGGGACAGGAGGTCACTGGTGGGGAGAAGCCGAGGAGATTCCCCACAAGGAGAGGGAGAAGGTGCAACCCCACCCCGCGGCGCTCGGAGGAGGAGGAGGAGGAGGAAGAGGAGGAAGAGGAGGAGGAGGAAGAGGAGGAAGAGGAGGAGGAGGAGGAGGAGGAGGAGGAGGAGGAGGAGGAGGAGGAGGAGGAGGAGGAGGAAGAGGAGGAGGAGGAGGAGGAGGAGAAGCCTTTGGTCTGCCAGGAGCGGGGGCAGGTCCACCAGCTCCTCCACGGCGGGGAGAAGCCCTACAAGTGCCTGGAGTGCGGGAAGAGCTTCGGCCGCAGCTCCCACCTCCTCACCCACCGGCGGCTGCACAGCGGGGAGCGGCCCTACCGCTGCCCCCGCTGCGGGAAGAGCTTCAGCGACAGCTCCACCCTGGCCGCCCACCGGCGCCTCCACAGCGGGGAGCGGCCCTACAAGTGCGGGGAGTGCGGCAGGGGCTTCAGCCAGAGCTCCAACCTCACCTCCCACCAGCGCACCCACAGCGGGGAGCGGCCCTACCGCTGCCCCCAGTGCGGGAAGAGCTTCAGCCTCAGCTCCTACCTGATCCGCCACCAGAAGACCCACAGCGGGGAGCGGCCCTACAAGTGCGGGGAGTGCGGGAAGAGCTTCAGCCAGAGCTCCAGCCTCCTCACCCACCGGCGCGTCCACAGCGGGGAGCGGCCCTACCGCTGCCCCCAGTGCGGGAAGTGGTTCAGGAACAGCTCCGACCTCATCAGGCACCAGAGGACCCACACCGGGGAGCGGCCCTACCGCTGCCCCGACTGCGGGAAGAGCTTCAACCGCAGCTTCAACCTGGCCGCCCACCGGCGCACCCACAGCGGGGAGAAGCCCTACGGGTGCCCCCAGTGCGGGCGGAGCTTCACCGTCAGCTCTGCCTTGCTCAAACACCAGCGGACCCACCGGGAGGGGAAGCCCTACGAGTGTCCTGACTGCGGGAGGAGCTTCGTCCGCTGCTCCAACCTCATCACCCATCGGAGGACACACGTTGGGTAGAGCCCCCTCGGCCAACGTTGGGTCAAAGTTGGGTCAAGACCCGTTGGCCAACATTGGGTAGACTTGATGACCCATGTCAGGCCAAGACCTGTTGGCCAATGTTGGGTCAAGACCTGTTGGCCAACGTTGGGTCAAGACCTGTTGGCCAAAGTTGGGTCAAGACCCCTTGGACAACATTGGGTAGAGCCTGTTGGACTACGTTGGGTCAAGACCTGTTGGTAAAAGGGGGGGGGGGGGGTCAAGACCCTTTGGCCAACGTTGGGTCAAGACCTGTTGGTCAAAGTCAGGTCAAGACCCCTTGGCCAACATTGGGTAGAGCCCTGTTGGACATCATTGGGTCAAGACCCGTTGGCCAATGTTGGGTAGACTTGATGACCCATGTCAGGTCAAGACCTGTTGGCCAATGTTGGGTCAAGACCTGTTGGCCAACGTTGGGTAGAGCTTTGTTGGACAACATTGGGTCAAGACCCATTGGCTAACGTCGGGTAGACTTGATGACCCATGTCAGGTCAAGACCTGTTGGCCAAAGTTGGGTCAAGACCCCTTGGCCAAAGTTGGGTCAAGACCCCTTGGCCAACATTGGGTAGAGCCCCCTTGGCCAACGTTGGGTCAAGACCTGTTGGTCAAAGTCAGGTCAAGACCCCTTGGCCAACGTTGGGTAGAGCCCTGTTGGACAACATTGGGTCAAGACCTGTTGGCCAATGTTGGGTAGACTTGATGACCCATGTCAGGTCAAGACCTGTTGGCCAACGTTGGGTCAAGACCTGTTGGCCAACGTCGGGTCAAGACCCCTTGGCCAACGTTGGGTAGAGCCCCCTTGGCCAATGTTGGGTCAAGACCTGTTGGTCAACGTTGGGTCAAGACCCCTTGGCCAACGTTGAGTAGAGCCCTGTTGGACATCATTGGGTCAAGACCCATTGGCCAACGTTGGGTAGACTTGATGACCCATGTCAGGTCAAGACCTGTTGGCCAACGTTGGGTCAAGACCTGTTGGCCAACATTGGCCCCAAGACCTGTTGACCCATGTCAGGTCAATACCCATTGGCCAACATTGGGTCAAGACCTGTTGACCCACGTTGGGTAGACTTGGCTGGTGGTCCCCACATCTTCCTGATTCCCCATGGAGACCTGGGTCAACCCCAGTAGGAACATCCCTCTGCTGAGGTGGGCTCAGCTGTGGGACGCAGGAGGAGTTCGTTATGAGGAGAAGACTCGTTACCTTCAAACCCACCTACTTGGTCTGGTCAGTTCTCCCGGTGGCACCAAGCGGCACCGGATGGACCACGGGCTCCACCCACCCCCAAATGCTGAGTGGTTTTGGGAAGGGCCCAAGCTTGGGACTCAGATTCTTGGGGAAGGATGAAATGGGGTGGGAACAAGTCCCACCACCCCGGTGGGACCCACCAGGTGAAGTTCTTGCCCTGCCCAACCACGGGTTGTCCTCTTTAAGTCTGGCCAAAGAGCTCCTGGCAACGTCTTGGGGGTGGAGATGGGCTCAGCCCAACTCCACCTCTCGCTCCCCCTCCCTTTGTGCTGCTGAAAATCACCAAGAACTCACCTGCAATAAACTTCTCCTCCACTCACCTTCTTGGTTTGGCCTCCTTGGACCCAAAAGCTACCTCACTGAACCCAAAACTGCCTCATTGAGCCCCAAACCACCTCATTAAACCCAAAACTCACCTGACTGGCCCCCTAAACCACCTCGTTGAGCCCAAAACCATCTCATTGAGCACAAAACTCATCTCATTGAGCCCAAAACCACCTCATTGAGCCCAAAACCCACTTCACTGAACCCAAAACCCATCTCATTGAGCCCAAAACCACCTCATTGAGCCCAAAACCCGCCTCACTGAAACCAAAACCCACCTCATTGAACCCCAAAACACCTCACTGACCTAAAAGCCACCTTGCTGAACCCAAAACCTGCCTCACTGAGCTCCAAAACCACCTTGTTGAACCCAAAACCCACTTCGTTGACCCCATAACCACCTTGTTGAATCCAAAACCCACCTCATTGAGCCCAAAAACCACCTCACTGAACCCAAAACCCACCTTGTTGAGCCCAAAATCCACCTCGTTGACGTAAAACCCACCTCACTGACCCCCAAAACCACCTCATTGAGCCCAAAACCCACCTCACTGACCCCAAAACCCACCTCACTGACCCCAAAACCCAGCTCACTGGCCCTAAAACCACCTCAGTTTAATCCAGGCTCAGGTCTGGACCATCTGCACGGGTTGACTTTCCCCCCCAAGGATGGGAAGGCCGGGATGAACCCATGGATGGGTGGGGTGTGAGGAGGGACGCGAGGTGCCCGCGTTTCGGAAGGACCCCCTCACCCCTAGGACGTGACCAACCCCTCCCCCATCGTTTGAACCTTCATCCTCACCCAAGGGAAAGGGAGAAGGATGGAGAACCCCATCCCAGCTCTGTGGTCTCCACCCCGGCCCCACCACCCCTCCTTCAGCGGGATCCTTGGGGGGAGGTTCTCACCCCCACCCCCCCCCCCCCCAAGTTGGAGATGTTCCTGGCCCTCCAGAACTGGGGGGGATAAATTTGGGGGAGAGAACTCACACGGTGCCAACAGGCCAACGCTTTATTTTGGGGGAGGGGGGGTGTCTCCATCCATCATCCATCCATCCATCATCCATCCATCCATCATCCATCCCTCCATCCCTCCATCCATCATCCATCCATCATCCATCCATCATCCATCCATCATCCATCCATCCATCCATCCATCCATCCATCCATCCATCCATCCATTCATCCATCATCCATCATCCATCCATCATCCATCATCCATCATCCATCATCCATCCATCATCCATCCATCATCCATCCATCATCCATCATCCATCATCCATCCATCCATCCATCCATCCATCCATCCATCCATCCATCCATCATCCATCATCCATCCATCCATCATCCATCCATCATCCATCCATCATCCATCATCCATCCATCCATCATCCATCATCCATCATCCATCCATCATCCATCCATCCATCCATCCATCCATCCATCCATCATCCATCATCCATCATCCATCCATCATCCATCCATCATCCATCCATCATCCATCATCCATCCATCCATCCATCATCCATCATCCATCCATCCATCCATCCATCATCCATCCATCATCCATCCATCCATCCATCCATCATCCATCATCCATCATCCATCATCCATCCATCCATCATCCATCATCCATCATCCATCCTCCATCCATCCATCATCCATCATCCATCATCCATCCATCATCCATCCATCCATCCATCATCCATCCATCCATCCATCCATCCATCCATCATCCATCCATCATCCATCCATCCATCCATCCATCATCCATCCATCCATCATCCATCCATCATCCATCCTCCATCCATCCATCATCCATCATCCATCCATCCATCATCCATCATCCATCCATCCATCCATCCATCATCCATCCATCATCCATCCATCCATCCATCCATCCATCATCCATCATCCATCATCCATCCTCCATCCATCCATCATCCATCATCCATCATCCATCCTCCATCCATCCATCATCCATCATCCATCATCCATCCATCATCCATCCATCATCCATCATCCATCCATCATCCATCCATCATCCATCATCCATCCATCATCCATCATCCATCCATCATCCATCCATCCATCCATCATCCATCATCCATCATCCATCCATCATCCATCCATCATCCATCCATCATCCATCATCCATCCATCATCCATCATCCATCCATCATCCATCCATCATCCATCCATCCATCCATCATCCATCCATCATCCATCCATCATCCATCATCCATCATCCATCCATCATCCATCATCCATCATCCATCCATCATCCATCATCCATCATCCATCCATCATCCATCCATCCATCATCCATCATCCATCATCCATCCATCATCCATCCATCCATCATCCATCATCCATCATCCATCATCCATCCATCCATCATCCATCATCCATCCATCATCCATCATCCATCCATCATCCATCCATCATCCATCCATCATCCATCATCCATCATCCATCCATCATCCATCATCCATCATCCATCCATCATCCATCCATCCATCATCCATCATCCATCATCCATCCATCATCCATCATCCATCCATCATCCATCCATCCATCATCCATCATCCATCATCCATCCATCATCCATCATCCATCCATCATCCATCATCCATCATCCATCATCCATCCATCATCCATCATCCATCATCCATCCATCATCCATCCATCCATCATCCATCATCCATCATCCATCCATCATCCATCCATCATCCATCCATCATCCATCATCCTCCATCCTCCATCCTCCATCCTCCATCCTCCATCCTCCCCCCTCCCCCATCAATAAAACACCCTGAGACCTCCAAAAAATTCAACAACTTAAACTACAGGAAGAAAAAACACCCCCCAACACCCCCCCCAACCCATCCCCCACCCACCCAACCCCCCCTCCCCCACCCAACCCACCCACCCCCCCCCAAAACCCCTTCCCCCCCGCCCATGTGTCTTCTCATGGGTGAAGCTCATGGTTGTCCCCTCCCCCCCCTCCCTCCCTCCCTCCCTCCCTCCCCCTTCCCCCCTATAAGGCAAAAAGCAGAGGATGGGGGTGTTGCAACACCCCCTCCCCCCCAAAAAGACACCCCACCCCCCTCCCCAAATAAGAGCTGGTGGGATGGGGGTGGGTTGGAAACACCTCGGTGGGGTGTAGGGTGGGTTGTTCCCCCTTGGTGGGCTGTAGGGTGGGTTGTTTCCCCCTTGGTGGGCTGTAGGGTGGGTTGGTTGCCCCTTGGTGGGGTGTAGTGTGGGTTGGTTCCCCCTTGGTGGGGTGTAGGGTGGGTTAGTTGCCCCTTGGTGGGGTGTAGTGTGGGTTGGTTCCCCCTTGGTGGGCTGTAGGGTGGGTTGTCCCCCCTTGGTGGGGTGTAGTGTGGGTTGGTTCCCCCTTGGTGGGCTGTAGGTGGGTCTGAGGTGCCACCAGGAGGGGTGTAGGGTGGGTTGTTCCCCCTTGGTGGGTTGTAGTGTGGGTTGTTTCCCCCTTGGGGGGCTGTAGGGTGGGTTGGTTCCCCCTTGGTGGGCTGTAGGGTGGGTTGTTCCCCCTTGGTGGGGTGTAGGGTGGGTTAGTTGCCCCTTGGTGGGTTGTAGTGTGGGTTGTTTCCCCCTTGGTGGGGGGTAGGTGGGTCTGAGGTGCCACCAGGAGGGGTGTAGGGTGGGTTGTTTCCCCCTTGGTGGGGTGTAGGGTGGGTTGTTTCCCCCTTGAGGGGGTGTAGGTGGGTCTGAGGTGCCACCAGGAGGGGTGTAGTGTGGGTTGTTTCCCCCTTGGTGGGGTGTAGGGTGGGTTGTTTCCCCCTTGGGGGGGTGTAGGTGGGTCTGAGGTGGCACCAGGAGGGGTGTAGTGTGGGTTGGTTGCCCCTTGGTGGGGTGTAGGGTGGGTTGTTCCCCCCTTGGTGGGGTGTAGGGTGGGTTGTTTCCCCCTTGGGGGGGTGTAGGTGGGTCTGAGGTGCCACCAGGAGGGCTGTAGGGTGGGTTGTTCCCCCTTGGTGGGCTGTAGGGTGGGTTGTTCCCCCCTTGGTGGGCTGTAGGGTGGGTTGTTTCCCCCTTGGTGGGTTGTAGTGTGGGTTGTTTCCCCCTTGAGGGGGTGTAGGTGGGTCTGAGGTGCCACCAGGAGAGTTGTAGGGTGGGTTGTTTCCCCCTTGGTGGGCTGTAGGGTGGGTTGTTCCCCCCTTGGTGGGGTGTAGGTTGGGTTGTTCCCCCTTGGTGGGCTGTAGGGTGGGTTGTTTCCCCCTTGGGGGGGTGTAGGTGGGTCTGAGGTGCCACCAGGAGAGTTGTAGGGTGGGTTGTTCCCCTTGGTGGGTTGTAGTGTGGGTTGTTTCCCCCTTGGGGGGCTGTAGGGTGGGTTGGTTCCCCCTTGGTGGGCTGTAGGGTGGGTTGTTCCCCCTTGGTGGGGTGTAGGGTGGGTTGTTTCCCCCTTGGTGGGGGGTAGGTGGGTTTGAGGTGCCACCAGGAGGGATGGGGGTGGGTTGTTTCCCCCTTGGTGGGCTGTAGGGTGGGTTGTTCCCCCTTGGTGGGGTTTAAGGTGGGTTGTTTCCCCCTTGGTGGGCTGTAGGGTGGGTTGTCCCCCCTTGGTGGGCTGTAGGGTGGGTTGTTCCCCCCTTGGTGGGCTGTAGGCAGGTCTGAGACACCCCCAGGCTGGGGAACAGTCCCCACTTGAGGTTGTTTCACCCTCCCAACCTTTGCTCGGCGGTGAGGTGAAGCCAGATCCACCCCCAAACACCCCCAAACACCCCCAAACACCCCCTCAAACACCCCCCCTACCCCATTGCCACCCTTCTAGGGCTTGTCCTCTCCGTGGCTCTGCCGGTGGCGGATGAGTTGGGAGCTACAGGTGAAGCTTTTGGGACACTCCAGGCAGGTGAAGGGTTTCTGCTCCAGGTGTGACCGCTGGTGGACCAGGAGGCTGGAGCGGCGGTTGAAGGCCCTACCACAGTCCGAACACCGGTGCTCCTTCTCCCCAGGGCTGACCTGCTGGTGCTTGGAGATCCTGGAAGGCTCAGACAAGCTCTTCCCCTCCGCCGCCGCGGCGGGAGCTCGGCCAGCTTGGCTGTCGTCACCCAACCTCCCAGTACAACCATCCGCCCGCCGCTTGTCCCCGGTGTGGGTCCTCCAGTGCCTGACCAGTTGGGAGCTGTCAGTAAAGCTCCTCCCACACTGGGAGCACTGGTAAGGCCGTTCCCCAGTGTGGGTCCTCCAGTGGCGCGCCAGTTGGGAGCTGTCGCCGAAGCGGCGGCCGCAGCGGGAACAGTCGTAGGGCCGCTCGCCGGTGTGAGTCCTCCAGTGCCTGACCAGTTCGGAGCCGCTCTTAAACCTCTTCCCACACTGGGAACAGCGACAAGGCCTCTCGTTGCTGTGAGTCCTCCAGTGCCTGACCAGTTCCGAGCCCATCTTGAAGCCCTTGGGGCACTCGGGGCACTTGTAGGGCTTCTCCCCGGAGTGGCCGCGCTGGTGGATGTTGAGGCTGGAGCGGTGGCGGAAGCTTTTCCCGCACCGCTGGCAGGAGTAGGGACGTTCACCAGTGTGGGTCTTCTGGTGGCGGAGGAGGGTGGAGCTCGCCCGGTAGCTCTTCCCACACTGGGGGCACTGGCAGGGTTTGTCGCCGGTGTGGATCCGGCGGTGGGTGAAGAGGTTGTAGCGGCGGTTGAAGCGGCGCCCGCAGTCGGGGCAGCTGTAGGGCCGCTCGCCCGTGTGGATCCGTTGGTGGGTGAGCAGAGCCGAGCGGCGGGCGAAGGTCTTGCCGCACTCCCGGCAGGTGTTGGGGGGTTCCATGGGTACCGGGGGGGGATGATGAAGGGAGGGGGGTTGGGAAGGGTGTTGGTTGGAGGTTGAGGGGTGAGGTGGGGTGGGGGGGCTGGTAGGAGGGTCCTGGTGGTGGGGGGGGGAGTCGTCTTGGTGGTCCGTGGTGGGAGCTGTTGAGAGGGGAGAGGGGGGGGTCTTTGTGGTTGGAGGTGTTGGGGGGGGACAGGGGGTGTCCAAGGGGGGGGCAGGGGGTCTCCATGGGGGGACAAGGGGTCTTCATGGTGGGAGCTGTTGAGGGGGGACAGGGGGTCTCCATGGGGAGACCTATTGGGGGGGGACAGGGGGTCTCCATAGGGGGACAGGGGGTCTCCATGGGTGGACAGGGGGTCTCCATGGGGGGAGCTGTTGAGGGGGGACAGGGGGTGTCCATGGGGGGCCAGGGGGTCTCCATGGTGGGACCCATTGAGAGGGGACAGGGGGTCTCCATGGGGAGACAGGGGGTCTCCATGGTGGGAGCTGTTGGGGGGGGACAGGGGTCTCCATGGTGGGACCCATTGAGGGGGGACAGGGGGTCTCCATGGTGGGACCCATTGAGGGGGGACAAGGGGTCTCCATGGGGGGACAGGGGGTCTCCATGGTGGGACCCACTGAGGGGGGACAGGGGGTCTCCATGGGGGGACAGGGGGTCTCCATGGGGGGACCCATTGAGGGGGGACAGGGGGTCTCCATGGTGGGACCCATTGAGGGGGGACAGGGGGTCTCCATGGGGGGACAGGGGGTCTCCATGGTGGGACCCATTGAGGGGGGACAAGGGGTCTCCATGGGGGGACAGGGGGTCTCCATGGTGGGACCCACTGAGGGGGGACAAGGGGTCTCCATGGGGGGACAGGGGGTCTCCATGGGGGGAGCTATTGAGGGGGGACAGGGGGTCTCCATGGGGGTACAGGGGGTCTCCATGGGGGGACCCATTGAGGAGGGACAGGGGGTCTCCATGGGGGGACCTGTTGGGGGGGGACAAGGGGTCTCCATGGGGGGACAGGGGGTCTCCATGGGGGGACCTGTTGGGGGGTACAGGGGGTCTCCATGGGGGGACAGGGGGTCTCCATGGTGGGACCTGTTGGGGGGGGACAGGGGTCTCCATGGGGGGACCTGTTGAGGGGGGACAGGGGGTCTCCATGGGGGAACAGGGGGTCTTCATGGGGGAACAGGGGGTCTCCATGGTGGGACCTGTTGGGGGGGGGGACAGGGGGTCTCCATGGGGGGACAGGGGGTCTTCATGGGGGGACCCATTGAGGGGGGGACAGGGGGGTCTTCATGGGGGGACAGGGGGTCTCCATGGGGAGACCTATTGGGGGGGGGGACAGGGGGTCTCCATGGGGGGACCCATTGAGGGGGGGACAGGGGGGTCTTCATGGGGGGACAGGGGGTCTCCATGGGGAGACCTATTGGGGGGGGGACAGGGGGTCTCCATGGGGGGACCCATTGAGGGGGGGACAGGGGGGTCTTCATGGGGGGACAGGGGGTCTCCATGGGGAGACCTATTGGGGGGGGGACAGGGGGTCTCCATGGGGGGACCCATTGAGAGGGGACAGGGGGTCTCCATGGGGGGACAGGGGGTCTCCATGGGGGGACCCAATGAGAGGGGACAGGGGGTCTCCATGGGGGGACAGGGGGTCTTCATGGTGGGAGCTGTTGAGGGGGGACAGGGGGTCTCCATGGGGGGAGAGGGGGTCTCCATGGGGGGAGCTGTTGAGGGGGGACAGGGGGTCTCCATGGTGGGACCTATTGGGGGGGGACAGGGGGTCTCCATGGGGGGCCAGGGGGTCTCCATGGGGGGACCTGTTGGGGGCTACAGGGGGTCTCCATGGGGGGACCTGTTGAGGGGGGACAAGGGGTCTCCATGGGGGGGTCAGGGGGTCTCCATGGTGGGAGCCATTGAGGGGGGACAGGGGGTCTCCATGGGGGGACAGGGGGTCTCC